>NW_025334531.1:0-246703 GCF_014858855.1 Bufo gargarizans
TTAAAAAAGCAGTCAGAAAGAACTGGGGAAACGCTCAAAATGACCAATAGTAGGAAGGCTATACCTGAGAAACCCTTCATTTATTTTTAGGAAGGCTGCAATGTTAGAACTAGCTGGTGCATAGTGCCATCCCCCCGGCAGGTGAAAAGCGGGGTAAGGCGGGTGGGAAATTTACATGGTGTGGGTTCTGCTCCGGGTGTAAAAATCGTAACTCAAAGGAAAGAATGAGAACAGCGAACTGTATTACATCCAACAAAACTGGGAGGGAGTTTCAAATAAAGGGAAACTGCTCTTGTGAAAATGAGGGTGTAGTATACGTATTGGAGTGCCCTTGTGGACTCCAATACGTTGGCAGGACAGTGAGGAAGTTGAAAGTGAGGATACAGGAGCATATAGGGAACATTAAGAGAGGGTTGATGAGCCACAGTGTGTCAGCTCACTTCAAGCTCATGCATAGTAAGAACCCACGGGGCTTGAAGTTTGCTGGGGTGGAAATTGTTAATCCACACTGGCGAGGCGGCGATTAGCTGCTACAAATAAATCGGAAAGAAGTACAATGGATTTACCAACTAGAGACCTTGCAACCAAGCGGCCTGAATATTGAGTTTGATCTTAAGCCGTGTCTAGTATAAAATATAAAATAAGAACTGCTCCAATGGGGGATTAAACTAGGAAGACTCTTACCAATGCGTTGAGGACCTTCTGAAGAGCGTCATAAGTAGTGACTGCTGATTGGGTGGTGGAGTCATGTGACATGAACTTCATGAATGGGAAAGAGGAGGGGCTGAGTAACGTGACCAGTAGTGGGTGGAGAGGGAAGGAGGTGACTGGATGATGAACGGATTAGAATATCACGATTAGTGTACAAATTGAGAGGTCCTCTGAGAATAGGGATTAATGGCTATATAAGGTAAAAGAAATAAAGAATGGGGGGAATGTGCAAATATGATCGGGACAAAAGGGAAATAGAGCACACTAATGAAGTCCATATGTAAGGCTGCGGTAGAATGAAAGTGGAAAACATAAATTTTGAGTAACATAATTTTACTATTCAATTGACTTTTCTGTCAGGTATTTTTGGAATACGGGTGATATATGGAAGACATTTTTCTTGTATCTTGTCTTGAATTTATGTTGTCCGTTGTGAGATAAGTATATTCAAATAAGTACTGTACTTTATTATATGTCTTAATGTGACCTGATTGGATTATGACTCCCACAGCGTGAAAATGGGAGGTTGGGCTATTTAAAGGGCCATGCTGTGGACATGCGCAGTTGTCGCCCCTGAGGAAGCCAGAGAGCGAAACCCGGGTCGGGCAGAAAATCTGATTTTAGCATTGTGACATGCCTGTTATCTACCCTTGTTTGTGAGTAGAATAAAACAAAGAGGGTACTTCACTATATGCCGGTCATTTAACCTTACAGAGGAGGCGGTCTGAGGAGGATCGAACCCTTTGAGGGAGGAGGATGAAGGCGAATACCCTGGTTCATTCACCTGTTTACCGTACGACAAAATTATAAGCAGTGCGGTTCCAAACCTTGGGCAAGAGGGTTGGGCAAGAGGGTTATCCGGCGTCATGAACTTTTTACGCTCTAACATTTGGGCCACGGAAGGCTGCCTTCTGCCAGATGGACGTGACGATGGAACGGTGGAAAGTGGCGTGGAGGACAAATGGGAGGAGAGAGGAGAAGGAGAAAAGGCAGGACTGGAGCGCCAGGAGTGTGGCTTTGTGGGTTCTGACAACATTGATCCCACTAGGCTCTGTGATGGGAGGCCAGGTGCCTGCTTAAGGAGAGAAAAGAGAGGGACCCCCCTGCGCTCCTACGGTTTAGACGTGTAGATCTGCTTGTAAAGGAAAATTCTACTGCTCGGTGTCTGTCAAGGAGCTGTTGTCCTCCTAGAGAATGAATATAAATCATTGGTATATCACCCGTGGGTGATATGAGACATCGGCGCTGGAAAAACAAGCTAAACAGCTCCTCCCATTAAAGTTTGTTAGGTGGATGGATATATATCCCTGGGAAAAGATTGGTGCATAAAGGTGGGCTGTGCTAGAATATATGTGACTGCTGTCTTTGTCACAAAATGAGCAGTAATTGCAAGCGTAAATAATAAAAAACAAAAATAATAATAATAATGGTGTGGTCCGTACCTTAGACTTCTCCCACTTTATTCCCCTTGTTCTTTCTGGTGTTTGTGTAGCGCTCTTCTCAGTTCTTTTCTTTTGTTGATGCGTCTTTAAATGAGAGCGTCCTCCTTTCTCACCTTCTAGCAACAACGCTTCCCCGGCCGGAAGCACGCGCTGTGCGAGGGAGCTTGTGATTTGGTTGCCCGGGAAACCACTGGCGGTGACGTTACCGTTGAGAGTACCAGAGCCTCCGTGGGATAAAAAACTTCCTATGCTTTTCGGGGCCTATCGGGCTCCTTCGTCAGGCGGTCGTCCCTAGGTGAGTGTTGGGCTTACCGCAACTTATGCGTTGACAGCACAGGCTGCAGACTATTGTCAGCAGCTGACACATTAAAAAAAGCATACACTGTGGAGCCATAAGCCGGCATCCTGGGAGCGCCAGAAGTGACCGTGCATGGTGGATGGCTCGCTCCACATACATGCAGTCTGCTTTTTGCCTCCTGTGCCCTGCGAGCTCTGCCTGCTTCTCCTCCTTCTCCTCTCTTTCTGCTGCTCCGTCTCTCCCTCTGAACTCCCCTCCTCTTCCTCTCTTGTGGGCACCCATGTGACTTTCATCGACACGTCATCATCATCTGGGTACTGTCGCCAGACCGCTGGGTGGCGGCCGTTGCTACCTCCTCTTCCTCATCCAATGTCAAGAAGGGCTGCGCATCGGTAAGGTCTGGGAATGGATGGGAAAATAGAAAATAATTCCTCTGACTCGAGTGTAGGGGCTATGGTGGTGGTGGTGTCTTTGGAGGTGCACACAGCAGAGAGGGAGGAGGCTGCAGATACAGAGGATGAAGAGGGTGCAGAAGCAGAAGGCTGAATGAGCCACTCAACCAACTCTGGTGCTTCCTTTGAAGTAATCGCATGCGCCTTCTCCAACTTCACACTTAGGCTCAGGTCTACTGCCCGACCCCTACCAGCCCTGCAGTACTACCTACCTCTTCCTCTGCCTGTCATTTTCAAAAAGACCCTGTGCCTAAGTCCGTAGAGAACAGCCGTATTTGTGGAAGCAGGTATATCGCAGGCCTCAATCAATATTTTGTGGAATCAGGTATATCAAACTACTTAATCAGTATTTTTTGGAAGCAGGTGTATCACAAGCCTCAATCAATATTTTGTGGAAGCAGGGATATCAAACCCCTTAATTAGTATTTTGTGGAAGCAGGTATCTCGCAGGCCTCTATCAATATTTGGTGGAAGCAGGTATAAAAACCCTTAATCAGTATTTTGCGGAAGCAGGTATATCGCAGGTGTAATCGCTATTATTGCGATTCCCTTCTTCTTTGTGTGGCGCCAAATCAATTAGGATTATAAGTATGAGCTCATACAGCTGTCTCAATGAGACCAATACAGGCCAAAATATGCCATCCTTTATTCAAGTAACATACACTTATATAGGCAATGTGAGATAGACAAAAATGGTGGTACTAAATGAAAGTTTATTGGCTCTGTGACAAAAAGGGAGTAGCTTGCCAGCTTTATCCCTGAGTTTTCATTGGCACATTTAAAAATAGCAACCTAACTCCCCCTCCCCTTCCCCCAATAACCTTAAAACAAAGAATGTATACGTGGTTCACATATCTAGTTAGGTGCCATCAAGTGGACAAAAATGTGTAGTACACTATATATACAGAGAAATAAAAACCTCTCTCTCACACAGGCCTCAATCAATATTTTGTGGAAGTAAGTATATCAAACCCCTTAATTAGTATTTTGTGGAAGCAGGTATCTCGCAGGCCTCTATCAATATTTGGTGGAAGCAGGTCTATCAATCCCCTTAATCAGTATTTTGTTGAAGCAGATATATCGCAGGCCTCAATCAATATTTTGTGTAGGCTGGTATATAAAACCACTTAATCAGTATTTTGTGGATGCAGGTATCTCGCAGGCCTGAATCAATATTTTGTAGAAGCAGGTATATCAAACCCCTTAATCAGTATTTTGTGGAAGCAGGTATATTGAACCCCTTAATCAGTATTTTGTGGAAGCAGGTATATCACACCACCCTGCTTATTTGGGGCAACAGGTATATTGCAGCCCTCAATCAGTATTTCGTGGAAGAAGGTATATCACACCCCTCTATGAGTTTTTTTGGGGGCAACAGGTACATCACGCCCATTGCAAATAGTTGTTCCAATAGCATTTGTCCCTCTATATAGCTGTGGTATCACAGCAGAACCGCGCACAACTGCTGCACAATACAAATGCACTATATACTTTCTATGTTAGAAAGTATATTATATTGCACCCCTCAGTATATCACACCTATCGATAGCACACCTATACCAGTTCTTAAAAGGACTTTTGTGGCCCTATTAGCTAGTGTTTGGTGTCACTAACAGCCTGTCCCTGCTTCACAAAGCAACCTCTCCCTACACTGACAAAATACAGAATGTAAAATGGCTGCCAGATCGGGTTCTGTGATAGGGTAGGGGTGCGTCCATGTGCTGAAACATCTCAATTGGCTGTCCTGTCCCACCTGATGGATGTGTAATGGGTCAAAGTTCGGCGCAATGCAAAAGAAAATGGTGCCGGCAGACATCGCCATATGCTCAAAGTTCGCCACAAAACGACCGCCAGGCGAACCGCAAGGCCATCTCTAGTAGAAATATTTCATTGCAATAAACCCGTTCATGGCTGTATCAAACAGCACTTTCACCCCAATAACAAGAACAGTTTGCAGCAAGGTGTAATAGGATTGTTCCTATTACCCAGGCTGTAACCTCCTCTACTGAACCCTGTTCTACATAAATGCTGTGGAATGATTCCTACACCTTGAATAATTTTTCCCTGAACTTGTTTTTTTAGCACAATGAAGTCTTTCCTAGCACTGTCCCTAGCGCCTGCTGTCGTCTCTCCCTGCACTAATTACACTAGAAAATGTCAGAATCCAAGATGGCTGAGGCTATTTATAGGGCTGTGACATCACAGGGCTGGCTGGCTGCTGATTGGCTGCATGTGTGGCATTATGGGTGATCCCACGTTCCCAGAGTTCCTTGCTCCATGTCCTCAAATGTGCAGCAGCCATTTTAGATAAAAATGCAATTCGTTACCACGAAGTGTGAAGAAATTTTTCCTGAAATACAGAACGAATTCCACTTTGTAAACTTCGATTAGTTCATCTCTACATAGAACATTTAGTTGGGTTCCAGGGGGTTTATTTAGCTGATTGTATACACCCTGAAAACCTTTTAGTCAAAGTGAGAAAATCCCCCCACGTTGACCACAATATCTTAGTTGCACAATGTCACAACTCTGCAATCAAGTCCCCATATCGCAGACAGTGTACTGCAGGTAAAGATATCAGAGGAGGTAATGTAGGTCATATAATTACACCATGTACTTTCTGTGCAGACTCTTGACTCACGGCTGTAGGCACCACACCTATATAGTTATACATAATAATTAGAAGTGTGGTAACACCAACCGGCATTGGTGTGTGAGGATGGTGAGGATCCTTCACCAGGCTTGTTGTGGCATGGCACTGGCACAAAGGCGTTCTTGGCTTGGCTGCAGGGTGTGAGACTCACTCTTCTGGCGAGTTAGTCATAATGATTGGAAACATGGGTTTCCCAAGGGCATCCACCTAGCCCTTCCCCAGCGGTGAAAGACATAGAATGCACTGACGCACAACCACTTATGTTTCCTGATGATAAGGACATGGGAATACCACCTCAGCATGTCTCTGATGATGACGAAACACAGGTGCCAACTGCTGCGTCTTTCTGCAGTGTGCAGACTGAACAGGAGGTCAGGGATCAAGACTGGGTGGAAGACGAAGCAGGGGACGATGAGGTCCTAGACCCCACATGGAATGAAGGTCGTGCCACTGACTTTCACAGTTTGGAGGAAGAGGTAGTGGTGAGACCGAGCCAACAGCGTAGCAAAAGAGGGAGCAGTGGGCAAAAGCAGAACACCCGCCGCCAAGAGACCCACCACCACCTCCGTCACCAAGCATCTCAACCATGTCACACGGCAGCGTTCAGCTCTCCATCTCACAAACATTTGAGAGAAAGCGTAAATTCCCACCTAGCCACCCTAGTATCCGATAAAATCAAGTGTGCACTGCGCAACGCCATCTGTGGCAAGGTCCACCTAACCACAGATACGTGGACCAATAAGCACGGCCAGGGACGCTATATCTCCCTAACTGCACACTGGGTAAATGTAGTGGCAGCTGGGCCCCAGGCGGAGAGCTGTTTGGCGCACATCCTTCCGCCGCCAAGGATCGCAGGGCAACATTCTTTGCCTCCTGTTGCCACCTCCTCCTACTCGACTTTCTCCTCCTCTTCTTCCACCTGCTCATCCAGTCAGCCACACACCTTCACCACCAACTTCAGCACAGCCCGGGGTAAACGTCAGCAGGCCATTCTGAAACTTATATGTTTGGGGGACAGGCCCCACACCGCACAGGAGTTGTGGCAGGGTATAGAACAACAGACCGACGAGTGGTTGCTGCCGGTGAGCCTCAAGCCCGGCCTGGTGGTGTGTGATAATGGGCGAAATCTCGTTGCAGCTCTGGGACTAGCCAGTTTGACGCACATCCCTTGCTTGGCGCATGTGCTGAATTTGGTGGTGCAGAAGTTCATTCACAACTACCCCGACATGTCAGAGCTGCTGCATAAAGTGCGGGACGTCTGTTCGCGCTTCCGGCGTTCACATCCTGCTGCTGCTCGCCTGTCTGCACTACAGCGTAACTTCGGCCTTCCCGCTCACCGCCTCATATGCGACGTGCCCACCAGGTGGAACTCCACCTTGCACATGCTGGACAGACTGTGCGAGCAGCAGCAGGCCATAGTGGAGTTTCAGCTGCAGCACGCACGGGTCAGTCGCACTACAAAACAGCACCACTTCACCACCAATGACTGGGCCTCCATGTGAGACCTGTGTGCCCTGTTGCGCTGTTTCGAGTACTCCACCAACATGGCCAGTGGCGATGACGCCGTTATCAGCGTTACAATACCACTTCTATGTCTCCTTGAGAAAACACTTAGGGCGATGATGGAAGAGGAGGTGGCCCAGGAGGAGGAGGAGGAGGAGGAGGAGGAGGAAGAGGGGTCATTTTTAGCACTTTCAGGCCAGTCTCTTCGAAGTGACTCAGAGGGAGGTTTTTGGCAACAGCAGAGGCCAGGTACAAATGTGGCCAGCCAGGGCCCACTACTGGAGGACGAGGAGGACGAGGATGAGGAGGAGGAGGATGAGGATGAAGCATGGTCACAGCGGGGTGGCACCCAACGCAGCTCGGGTCCATCACTGGTGCGTGGCTGGGGGAATGGCAGGACGATGACAATACGCCTCTCACAGAGGACAGCTTGTCCTTACCCCTGGGCAGCCTGGCACACATGAGCGACTACATGCTGCAGTGCCTGTGCAACGACAGCAGAGTTGCCCACATTTTAACGTGTGCGGACTACTGGGTTGCCACCCTGCTGGATCCATGCTACAAAGACAATGTGCCCACCTTACTTCCTGCACTGGAGCGTGATAGGAAGATGCGCGAGTACAAGCGCACGTTGGTAGACGCGCTACTGAGAGAATTCCCTAATGTCACAGGGGAACAAGTGGAAGCCCAAGGCCAAGGCAGAGGAGGAGCAAGAGGTCGCCAAGGCAGCTGTGTCACGGCCAGCTCCTCTGAGGGCAGGGTTAGCATGGCAGAGATGTGGAAAAGTTTTGTCAACACGCCTGATACGCAACGTGTTAGCAGGAGGCAACATTTCACTAACATGGTGGAACAGTACGTGTGCACACCCCTCCACGTACTGACTGATGGTTCGGCCCCATTCAACTTCTGGGTCTCTAAATTTTCCACGTGGCCAGAGCTAGCCTTTTATGCCTTGGAGGTGCTGGCCTGCCCGGCGGCCAGCGTTTTGTCTGAACGTGTATTCAGCACGGCAGGGGGTGTCATTACAGACAAACGCAGCCGCCTGTCTACAGCCAATGTGGACAAGCTGACGTTCATAAAAATGAACCAGGCATGGATCCCACAGGACCAGTCCGTCCCTTGTCCAGATTAGACATTAACTACCTTCCCTTAACCATATATTATTGTACTCTAGGGCACTTCCTCATTCAATCCTATTTTTATTTTCATTTTACCATTATATTGCGAGGCTGCCCAAATTTGAATGAACCTCTCCTCTGTCTGGGTGCCGGGGCCTAAATATATGCCAATGGACTGTTCCAATGTTGGGTGACGTGAAGCCTGATTCTCTGCTATGACATGAAGACTGATTCTCTGCTGACATGAAGCCAGATTCTCTGTTACGGGACCTCTCTCCTCTGCCTGGGTGCTGGGCCTAAATTTATGAAAATGGACTGTTACAATGGTGGCTGACGTGAAGCCTGATTCTCTGCTATGACATGCAGACTGATTCTCTGCTGACATGAAGCCAGATTCTCTGTTACAGGACCTCTCTCCTCTGTCTGGGTGCTGGGCCTAAATTTATGAAAATGGTCTGTTACAGTGGTGGGTGACGTGAAGCCTGATTCTCTGCTATGACATGCAGACTGATTCTCTGCTGACATGAAGCCAGATTCTCTGTTACGGGACCTCTCTCCTCTGTCTGGCTGCTGGGCCTAAATTTAAGAAAATGGACTGTTACAGTGGTGGGTGACGTGAAGCCTGATTCTCTGCTATGACATGCAGACTGATTCTCTGCTGACATGAAGCCAGATTGTCTGTTACGGGACCTCTCTCTGCCTGGGTGCTGGGCCTAAATTTATGACAATGGACTGTTGCAGTGGTGGCTGACGTGAAGCCTGATTTTCTGCTGACATGAAGCCAGATTCTCTGTTACGGGACCTCTCTCCTCTGCCTGGGTGCCGGGGCCTAAATATCTGAGAATGGACTGTTCCAGTGGTGGGTGACGTGAAGCCAGATTCTCTGCTATGGGACCTCTCTCCAATTGATTTTGGTTAATTTTTATTTATTTAATTTTTATTTTAATTCATTTCCCTATCCACATTTGTTTGCAGGGGATTTACCTACATGTTGCTGCCTTTTGTAGCCCTCTAGCCCTTTCCTGGGCTGTTTTACAGCTTTTTTAGTACCGAAAAGTTCGGGTTCCCATTGACTTCAATGGGGTTCGGGTTCGGGGCGAAGTTCGGATCGGGTTCGGATCCCGAACCCGAACATTTCCAGGAAGTTCGGCCGAACTTCTCGAACCCGAACATCCAGGTGTTCGCTCAACTCTAATTATATTATATAGTTAGCCATATAGTCAGCACTAGAGATGAGTGAACTTCTCAAACATTCGATTCGGCCGGTTCGCCAAACTTTTCAAAATGATTTGCTTCGATCTGAATTTGTTTGCGGTGACTTACGTGAACAAACGGCTATTTCCTGGCTGCAGAGAGCCTTTATATGGGTGTAGAACACTGTGTCTTGCAGTAACACCATAGGGAGTCTCCTGTGGTAGTGAAATAATACTGTGGGTCAGTATGACATGCAGATGACAGGGGTCGCTCTTAAATCACTGCACACTTCAACTACAGTTGCAAGAAAAAGTATGTGAACCCTGTGGAATAATATGGATTTCTGCACAAATTGGGCATAAAATGTGATCTGATCTTCATCTAAGTCACAACAATAGACAATCACAGTCTGCGTAAACTAATAACAAACAAATAATTAAATGTTACCATGTTTTTATTGAACACACCATGTAAACATTCACAGCGCAGGTGGAAAAATTATGTGAACCCCTAGACTAATGACATCTCCAAGAGCTAATTGGAGTGAGGTGTCAGCCAACTGGGGTCCAATCAATGAGATGAGATTGGAGGTGTTGGTTACAGCTGCCCTGCCCTAAAAAATAAAACACACACCAGTTCGTGGTTTGCTTTTCAAAAGAAGCCTTGCCTGATATGAATGATGCCTCGCACAAAAGAGCTCTCAGAAGACCTATGATTAAGAATTGTTGACTTGCATAAATCTGGAAAGGGTTATAAAAGTATCTCCAAAAACCTTGCTGTCCATCAATAGAGATGGGCCGAATAGTTCGCCGGCGAATAATTCCTGGCGAACATAGCTTGTTCGCGTTTGCCGCGGCGGGCGAACATATGCGATGTTCGGTCCGCCCCCTATACATCATCATTGAGTAAACTTTGACCCTGTACCTCACAGTCAGCAGACACATTCCAGCCAATCAGCAGCAGACCCTCCGTCCCAGACCCTCCCACCTCCAAGACAGCATCCATTTTAGATTCATTCGGGAGCTGCATTCTCAGTGAGAGCAGGGAGAGTGCTGCTGCTGCTGATTCAATAGGGAAAGCGTTAGCTAGGGCAGTGTTTTGTGTCCACAGACTCATCTGCTGTAAGGACAGCGTCCCAAAAATCCCTTTTCAGGGCTGGTACATCAGTCTGCTTTTTTTTAATATATACATATATTGCAGTTGCCTCCCGTGTGTGAGAGGCTGCAGGCTCAGTCACAGACAGTACTGTGTGCCCACCATTCATACAGGGTGTGACAGAAAATACCTTGCAGATAAAAAAAATTCTATTTAATATTTTTCTGTGATCTAAACCCATTTGCAAGCCCGTGTGTGTCAGGCCCACACAGACTGTATTGTGGCCACTGGCTAGTAGCTAGACCTCCACTTATACCGTTACAGGGTGTCATGAACTCACAAATACCTCGCAGATAAAAAAAATATATATTTCATTTTTTTCTGTGATCTAATCCCATTTGCAAGCCTGTGTGTGTCAGGCTCACACAGACTGTATTGTGGCTACTGGCTAGTAGCTAGACCTCCACTTATACCGTTACAGGGTGTCATTTACTAACAAATAACTCGCAGATAAATAAAAATTCTATGAATTTTTTTTCTGTGATCTAATCCCATTTGCAAGCCAGTGTGTGTCAGGCCCAAACAGACTGTACTGTGCCCACTGCCCACCACCTATATAGGGTGGCACAGTACCTTGCACGCATAGTAACACTTATCTAATAAAAAATGACAGGCAGAGGCAGGCCACGCCGCAGGGGCCGTCGTGGTCGTGGTGCTGTGATTTCCACTGGCCCTGGAATAATACCCAGTGTTCAGAGGCCACGTATCCTGAACCCCAAAAATTCGGAGAAAATAGTTGACTGGCTTACACAGGACACCCAATCTTCAACAGCTTCCGCTAAGAACCTTGACGCACCATTCTCCTCCAGCTCAGCTTTGGTCACCTGCTCTCAAGTTACCACTCTCCCACCCGCCGCCACCACCACCACTACCACCACAGCCACCACAGCCACCACAGCCGCTTCACTTGATCCCTCAGAGGAGTTATTTACACATAATTTGGATGAAATTAGTGATGCACAACCATTATTGCCAGAGGATGGAGATAACAGGGATATGTCTCAGTCAGGCAGCATTACACACATGGACGTACAGTGTAATGATGATGATGATGTTGTACCCGCTGCTTCTTCCTTTGCTGAGGTGTCAGATACAAGTGAAGTGGTTGATGATGACTATGTGTCCGTGGATGCCACGTGGGTGCCTGCTCGAAGAGAAGAAGAGGGGGAAAGTTCAGAAGGGTAGACAGAGAGAAGGAGGAGACGAGTTGGAAGCAGGGGGAGGTTGTCGCAAGGAGCTAGTGGCACAGTCAGACAGC
Source organism: Bufo gargarizans (assembly GCF_014858855.1). Taxonomy (NCBI): domain Eukaryota; kingdom Metazoa; phylum Chordata; class Amphibia; order Anura; family Bufonidae; genus Bufo; species Bufo gargarizans. Next base: position 11,785 of record NW_025334531.1, read on the forward strand.
ATGTATCGGCACCCGGGGTCAGCCAGACAGCACGCCAATCAATGCATGCTGCTGCCACCACCAGAATGCCGTCATTGCAAATCTCAGCAGTGTGGCATTTTTTGTGTGTGTCTGCCTCTGACAGAAGCGATGCCATTTGCAACCTGTGCCAAAAGAAACTGAGTCGTGGGAAATCCAACACCCACCTCGGTACAACTGCTTTGCGAAGGCACATGATCGCACATCACAAACGCCTATGGGATCAAGACATGATGACGAGTAGAAGCAGCACACCACCTCAAAGCCACCATCCTCCTCCTGGTCCAGCATCTTCAGCCACGTCAACCACTGCTGTCCTCCTTGCCCCCTCTCAACCACCCGCCACTCCGCCTCTCACCTTTAGCAGTTCCATCTCATCTGCCCACAGTCAGGTGTCTGTAAAGGAAATGTTTGAGCGTAGGAAGCCAATGTCCCAGAGTCCTCCCCTTGCCCGGCCTCTGACAGCTGGCTTGACGGAACTCTTAGCCCGCCAACTTTTACCATACCAGCTGGTGGAGTCTGAGGCCTTCAAAAAATTTGTCGCTATTGAGACACCACAGTGGAAGGTACCCGGACGATTTTTTTTTTTCAAAAAAGGCAGTCCCAAACCTCTACTCAGTGATTGAAAAGGAAGTCATGGCATCTCTGGCATACAGTGTTGGGGCAAGGGTCCATCTGACCACTGATACCTGGTCTTCAAAGCACGGTCAGGGCAGGTATATCACCTACACGGCTGACAAGCATGGAATGCGTGGCTGTGCAGCGGAGTTGGTGACACCGCCACGACTTGCAGGCAGGCCTACTGCCACCTCCTCTACTCCTCCTATTCCATCATCTTCCATAACCTCCTCGGCTGAGTCCTCTACTGCTGCGGCGTCTGGCTGCACATCAACTGAATCCCCCAGCTCCTCAGGGGCTATTACACATCCCGGATGCGACAGTGTCACGCTGTCTTGGGGTTGACTTGCCTGAAAGCAGAGAGCCACACTGGACCAGCACTCCTGTCCGCCCTGAACGTACAGGTGGATCAGTGGCTGACCCCGCACCAACTGGAGATCGGCAAAGTGGTGTGTGACAATGGAAGCAATTTGTTGGCGGCATTGAATTTGGGCAAGTGTTGAATCTCATCGTACAACGCTTTGTGTCTAAGTACCCAGGCTAACATGACGTCCTCAAGCAGGCCAGGAAGGTGTGTGGCCATTTCAGGCGTTCCTACACGGCCATGGCGCACTTTTCAGACATTCAGCGCCGAAACAACATGCTAGTGAGGCGCTTGATTTGCGACAGCCCGACATGTTGGAATTCAACACTCCTAATGTTCGTCCGCCTGCTCCAACAAGAAAAAGCCGTCAACGAGTATTTGTATGACCGGGGTGCTAGGACACCCTCTGCGGAGCTGGGAATTTTTTTGCCACGTTACTGGACGCTCATGCGCAATGCCTGTAGGCTCATGCATCCTTTTGAGGAGGTGACAAACCTAGTCAGTCGCACCGAAGGCACCATCAGCGACCTCATACCATTTGTTTTCTTCCTGGAGCGTGCCCTGCGAAGAGTGCTGGATCAGGCTGTAGATGAGCGTGAAGAGGAAGAGTTGTGGTCACCATCACCACCAGAAACAGCCTTGTCATCGTCACTTGTTAGACCTGCGGCAACGCTGGAAGAGGAGTGTGAGGAAGAGGAGTCAGAGGAGGAATGTGGCATTGATGAGGAGGAAGACCAACCACACAGGCATCCCAGGGTGCTAGTTGTTGTCACCTATCTGGGACCCGTGGTGTTGTACGTGGCTGGGGTGAAGAACAGACCGTCAATGACATCAGTGAGGACGAGGAACGGGAAATGAGTAGCTCGGCATCCAACCTTGTGCAAATGGGGTCTTTCATGCGGTCATGTCTCTTGAGGGACTCTCGTATAAAAAGGATGAAGGAGAACGACCTGTACTGAGTGGCCACGCTACTAGACCCCCGGTATAAGCAGAAAGTGGCGGAAATGTTACCAACTTACCGAAAGTCAGAAAGGATGCAGCAGCTAAAAAATATGCTTAACACAGCTTATAAGGGGGATGTCACAGCACAACGGGAATCTAACAGGGGAAGAGGTGAAAGTAATCCTCCTCCTACCACGACCACGGCGGCAAGGACAGGACGCTTTACAGATGTGTTGTTGATGGAGGACATGCAGAGCTTTTTCAGTCCTACACATCGCCACAGCCCTTCGGGGTCCAGCCTTAGAGAACGACTCGACCGACAGGTAGCAGACAACCTCACCTTAACTGCAGATATTGACACTCTGAGGAGCGATGAACCCCTTGATTACTGGGTGTGCAGGCTTGACCTGTGGCCTGAGCTATCCCAGTTTGCGATAGAACTTCTGGCCTGCCCCGCTTCAAGTGTCCTGTCAGAAAGGACCTTCAGTGCAGCAGGAGGCATTGTCACTGACAAAAGGAGTCGACTCTGTCAAAAAAGTGTTGATTACCTCACCTTCATTAAGATGAATGAGGCATGGATCCCGAAGGGACTGACAGTGGGGGATATGTTTGACTAACAAAGGGCCTGATGACATGCCTTGGCCTCAAAATGGTCCCCACACTGCTGTATTTAATGTCTGCATACCGGATGACTTTTGTGAATTCGCCGCCACCAACTAGGGATCAAGCCGCAATGTTTTAGTCACCTTTCTGCCTTGAAAACATCCATTTTTCCGGCCGCTGCTACAACAGCGGCTGCAACAATAACATTATTTAGAAAAATAAAAAAAGGCACATACAAGTGTCAATTCTCCTTTGTGATCGTTACCTTGTTGTGGTGAAGGGGCTTGCATATCACAATGAAGCGATCATCACCTCTATGAGTGTGTCAGCAATTTTGCCACACCCCAGATGATAAGGCCGTTGCTTCATTATGATCAGACCAAAAGCGATCGGCTGGATAATTTTTCATAGAAAAAACATACATTTTTTTATATTTTTTTTAAGTTGTATGGGTGGGTTTTTAATACATAAAATAAAAAAATCATAATAAAGTCTCTTAATAGTTTATTAGAAATAATGCAGACAATTTAAAAAATCCCCATCAATTCCAATACAAAGCAAGTACAAAGCTCAGAACTAAATTATTCCAGGATGTCGTAATGGTTCGTTAAGTCGACAATGGTTAATCAATTAAACACACGTCCCCGGTGTCACTACCAGAGCTTTGAGACGTTCTCACAGCTCTGTGTCTCCACCCCTGTGATGATGTCACTTAGAGTTTGGAGGTGTTCTCACTGTTCTGTCTCTCCGCCCCTGTGATGAGGTCTTTACTCCCAGCTGTTCCTCCTGCGTTTGATTTCCCTGCCTTTAAATCACCCCTCCTCCTATTGCAGGGCGTGGATTATATTTCTCTTTTCAGTTGTAGCTCTGCCTTGAGTATCTTCACTTGTTGAGCTATTAGTTCTCTGGACCTGTGTTCTGTTGCTGCAAGCACTCCGGATATTGCCAGCGGCCCTTGGATCCGTCTTCTCTGCGGCTGCAGCTCCATCAGCTAAGTGTGCAGACATTGTTGTGTACCTGGTGATTTTCTGACTGGATCTGAGGTGGCCACGGTTCCCTCCATATTCTGAGGAGGGCATCGGTGGCCGTGCCCCTTCCACTATTGTAGGGGTTACAGGGCTCATCAGTCTTAGGCACGCGGGCAAGCCTCGTTCCACCACATGGATCCGGGCATGTGCTTTAGCAGCATAGGGAGAGTGTTGAGGGTCTGACAGGGGTCACCCTTTCTCTTCCCTAGTTTGGGTCCGGTCAGTAGCTCTTTTTACTGTGTATGCTCTTGTTATCCTTAAACAGCCATGACACCCGGATAGGGGACGTAACAGGGATTAAACTGATAGGAATAGTACTAGTTAAGACACCACTCATATAGGGTGTCACAGCACATTGCTCCGTGCACGCGCAGAGCCCCAACTTGGGACTGAGTAAGAGGACCGACCAAGCTGCTTTTTCCATCTCCCGGTTCCTAAAATCAATTCAGTTTGGTGTATCAGAGTTTGGTATGTCACTGTGAAGGCAGTCGAAGGTACCCGGCCTAAATTTCTTTTCACAAAAGGCAATCCCACCCTGATATGGGACGTAACAGGGATTAAACTGATGATAATAGTACTACAGAAAATACCACTCATATCCGGTAGGGCAGTAAATTGCACGGTGCAGACGCAGTGACCGTGGCATGGATTCAAACTAAGGGGAGGGAGCCAGCATTTTTTTAACCATCTCCCCGTTCGAAAAATCTATTCTGGTTGACCGCATGCAGGGTCTTTCTTTGGAAGTAGCGGATCTCCGTCAATCTGTGACTCAGCTACAAGCATTGGGCTCTGCTCCGGCTCATGGAGTCTGTTGCGAGCCAAAGGTCTCACTTCCGGAAACGTTCTCCGGGGGCAGTGAGAATTTTGTTCGCTTCAGAGAGGCATGTAAACTCCATTTTTGTTTGTGTCCCCACTCCTCTGGTAATGAGGAACAGAGGGTGAGGATTGTCATCTCCCTGCTCAGGGGTAATGCTCAGACTTGAGCTTTTTCGCTGCCATCAGGGGATCCTTCCCTTCGATCCGTGGAAAGATTTTTTGTGGCCCTGGGGCAGATATATGATGACCCGGATCGTGTTGCTCTGGCAGAATCGAACTTACGTGTTTTATGCCAGAACAAACTGTCTGCGGAGCTTTATTGTTCTGAATTCCGGAGATGGGCAGCTGATTCAGGCTGGAATGATGCTGTACTCCGAAGTCAGTTCTGTCATGGTCTCTCAGAGGGTTTGAAAGATGCCTTTGCTTTCCATGAGAGACCAACATCCTTAGAGTCTGCCATGTCATTGGCGGTACGCCTTGACAGGCGTCTAAGGGAAAGAAACAAGACCTCTCCGTCCAGCCATTGTCAGTCTAGGGGCAATGGTGCGGACTCATTCAGTATGCAGGGGTCTCATCCTGTCTCGCTCCCCTCTGTGGAGGAGCCCATGCAGCTAGGCCGACTTGCCCCTGATAAAAGAGGATTTAGTCCTCAGAATATGGTGTGTTTTTGTTGTGGGGGCATAGGTCATTTGGCAAATGTTTGTCCGTCTAGGAGATTCCTGAACTGTACTAAGAGCGATAATAAGAGAAAAACCTCAAGAGGTAGATCATCAAGTTCTGCTTCATCTGCTACTTTGGGCAAAGTTGATGTGGGAATTGATGCTTTTCCTCTGACCTGCAGTTCCCGTTTTCTCCTGTCTGCCAGGGTGGCGCTAGAGAGCAAAGTCATTCCTTGTGAGATTTTTGTCGATAGTGGAGCGGCCGTCATTCTTATTGACACTCAATTTGTAGCCTTGCATGGTTTTCAGGTTTGTACATTAGAAAAGGATATACCTGTTTTTGCTATTGACTCTGCTCCACTCTCGCAGAGATCTCTGAAAGGCATTGTTCACAATATCCGGCTAGCTGTAGGTGACACTCATGTGGAGGAGATATCTTGTTTTGTCCTTAACGGATTGCCTTCTCCTCTAGTTTTGGGGCTACCCTGGCTCACTAGACATAACCCCACTATTGATTGGCAAGGAAGGCAAATAAATGAGTGGAGTGACTTTTGTAGAGAGAATTGTCTCACAGCGACTTTTGCAGAGGTGTCTACTAAAACTGTGCCATCATTTCGCTCTGATTTCTCGGATGTGTTTTCCGAGAGCGGTGTTCGGGAGCTACCTCCTCACCGGGAGTTTGACTGTCCCATTAACCTCATTCCCGGCGCCAAGCTGCCAAAGGCACGCCTCTACAATCTCTCACAACCGGAGAGACTCGCAATGCGAACCTATATCTCTGAGAGTCTCGAGAAGGGGCATATTCGTCCCTCAAAGTCGCCTGTTGCCGCGGGTTTTTTTTTTGTTAAAAAAAAAGATGGCTCTCTGAGACCTTGCTTAGATTTTAGGGAGCTGAACCGTATCACGATTCGCGATCCCTATCCCCTTCCTCTGATCCCGGACCTCTTCAACCAAATTGTTGGGGCCAAGGTGTTTTCCAAATTGGATCTGAGAGGCGCGTACAACCTGGTCAGGGTCAGAGAGGGGGATGAATGGAAAACGGCCTTTAATACCCCTAACGGGCATTTCGAGAATCTCGTTATGCCTTTCGGCCTGATGAATGCTCCGGCCGTCTTTCAGCATTTTGTTAAAAGTATTTTCTATCATTTAATGGGGAAATTTGTATTGGTGTATCTTGATGATATTTTGATTTTTTCCCCTGATGTTCAGACCCATCAGGATCATCTTTTTCAGGTCCTGCAGATACTGCGGGAAAATAAACTGTATGCCAAGCTGGAGAAATGTCTTTTTATGGTATCGGAGATTCAATTTCTGGGTTTTCTCCTCTCTGCTTCTGGTTTTCGCATGGATCCGGAGAAGGTCCGTGCTGTGCTGGAGTGGGAGCTTCCTGAAAATCAGAAGGCATTGATGCGCTTTCTGGGTTTTGCTAACTACTACAGAAAGTTCATTTTGAATTATTCCTCTATTGTCAAACCCCTTACTGACATGACAAAAAAGGGGACGGATTTTTCCTCTTGGTCGGAGGAGGCGCTTGTGTCACGAGGGTGTCAAGAGCCACGCCTGACTCCGTTGTACCCGGGGTCAGAAGGTCGCAGCGGTTGGCTGCACGCTCTATGTAAGATAGGGATGTTTCCTTATTGTATCTTTCTGGGTTTGCTTTGCAAACCCTTTTGGCTCACTCAGGGATCCGTAGCTCCTTCTCTCAGCTGTTCCTTGTCCAGCACTCCCAATCCTCCTTATATTCCCCTCTCACACTTCTCTGGTTGCCAGATATAGAGCTTCCTGCCTGGACATCTATTCTGACCCACTGGAGCTGTGTTGCTGCATTCTCTGGTAGTTGATCCAGAACGCTACCCTCCGGATCCCTGTTGGACCTTTGTGGACAGTTGTTGTCGTCCACCTGGGTGTTTGTGTTTGTCTGTGTTTGTCTGTCCTCTCCCTGGTGTTTCCCTCTTAGTGCAGTGGTGCGGACTAGCGATCCCACCGGCCCGTTCATTATCTAGAGTTCATTTCAGGGAAAGCCAGGGTTTAGGCACGTGATCGCCGCACGGGTGAGGAACCCGTCTAGGGACGTCAGGGCAGTCAGGTGCCAGCCGCAAGGAGAGTTAGGGGTCACCACCTTTCCCTCTCCCTTGGGCAGGGCTTTCCCTGTTTTCCTCCCTGTGCGTGTTGCCGGTCATTACATTATATCTGGCCCTTATTTTTTGTGTAGGTAAAAAAAAAAAAAATATATATATTTTTTTTTTTACCTACTTACAATCCAGTATGGATCAAATTGCTGCTCTGTCCGAACAATCTCATGGCCTGTCTTTGGAGGTGGCAGGATTGAAGGTGTCGGTCCTCCAGCAACAGCAGCAATTACAACAGACCGCAAGTCCAGCGGTTGCTACTGGTAACCAGGTTGTTGCGGAACCCAAGGTCCCTCTCCCTGACAGATTTTCTGGGGGAAGGGACAAGTTTTTGATTTTCCGTGAGGCCTGTAAATTATACTTTAAGCTGCGCCCTTACTCCTCCGGTAATGAAGAACAGCGGGTGGGGGTTGTTATTTCCCTGCTGCAGGGGGACCTGCAGTCCTGGGCGTTCTCTTTACCTACTGATTCTCAGGCGTTTCGGTCAGTGGATGAGTTTTTCGGGGCTTTGGGTCTCATATATGACGACCCTGACCGAGTCGCACTGGCTGAATCAAAATTACGGAGACTCCTACAAGGAGAGCGGCCGGTAGAGGAGTATTGCTCTGACTTCCGTAGATGGGCTACGGATACCCAATGGAACGACCCGGCTCTCAGGAGTCAGTTCTGCTCTGGGTTATCCGAAAGGGTTAAGGGAGCGCTTGCATTGTATGAGACCCCCTTTTCCCTTGATGCAGTTATGTCCCTTTCTATCCGTATAGATAGACGTCTTAGGGACAGGTTGAAAAAACCGGAGCCATTGGTAACCCCTCCCAAGCAGCAGTTAGTCTGTACGGACTTAGACGAGCCAATGCAGCTAGGAGGAACTACTCGTCAGGTCCGTCCTCCTGAGGTTCGCCGTAGGCGTGGGTTTTTTTTTTTTTTGTGGGGAGAGGGGTCATTTCATTAATGTCTGTCCTTCTTTCCTCAGAAACAAAAAAAACGTCGGAAAACTACTAACCCCAGGCTGTGTGGAGGATGTCAGCCGGGGGGTATACGTTTCCTCCATACGTACATCACAATTTGTGTTGCCAGCGGTTATTGTTTTTGGTGATAAGACAGAGACTATTTCTTTCTTTCTAGACAGTGGAGCAGGGGTAAATTTGATAGATGCCCATTTTGCCCGCACTATGGGTTTGTCTCTCTGTACACTACAGAGACCTATTCCCATATTTGCTATAGATTCTGCTCCTCTGTCTCAGAGAAATCTCATCCCACATTGTTCATAACTTACACCTTCGGGTAGGGGACCACCATAACGAGATGCTCTCATGTTATGTTCTGGAGGGGCTTCCCGCTCCGGTAGTGCTGGGTCTTCCCTGGTTGGTAGCGCACAATCCAGTGGTGGATTGGCAGGCCAGGGAGATATTGGAGTGGAGTGAGCCGTGCAGAGAAAATTGCTTAAATAGCAATTGCTTAGTCGCCTCCATAGCTACCCTACCTACTTTTGTTTCGGACTTTGAGGACGTTTTTTCTGAAAAGGGTTGTCAGAGGTTACCACCTCATCGTCCTTATGATTGCCCGGTTAACCTTATTCCTGGCGCAAAATTACCCAAGACCAGGTTATATAATCTTTCAGGTCCAGAGAGACAAGCCATGAAGGATTATATCTCCGAGAGTTTGGCTAAGGGACACATCAGACCCTCTTCTTCACCCGTGGCTGCAGGGTTTTTCTTCGTTAAAAAGAAAGATGGGGGCCTGCGTCCTTGCCTAGATTTTCGTGAATTAAATCGGATAACCATCCGAGACCCATACCCTCTTCCTCTCATTCCTGACCTGTTTAACCAGATTGCGGGTGCTAGGTGGTTCTCCAAACTCGATCTTAGGGGGGCCTACAATCTGATTCGTATTAAAGAGGGGGATGAGTGGAAAACAGCTTTTAACACCCCTGAGGGGCATTATGAAAATCTAGTTATGCCTTTCGGCCTGACCAATGCTCCTGCCGTCTTCCAACATTTCGTTAATGACATTTTTAGTCATCTAATCGGCAGGTTTGTGGTAATATACCTAGATGATATCTTAATTTATTCGTCTGATCTGAGAACACATGAGGAGCATGTCAGACAAGTACTACAGGTCCTACGGACGAATGAATTATATGCTAAAATTGAAAAATGTGTTTTTGCCGTTCAGGAGATACAATTCCTAGGTTATTATTTATCTGCGTCAGGTTTCCGTATGGATCCTAGGAAGGTCCAGGCAATTTTAGATTGGGATCTTCCTGAGAACCTCAAAGCATTACAACGGTTCTTGGGCTTCGCGAATTTCTATAGGAAATTCATTAAAAATTATTCGGTGATCGTAAAACCCCTTACTGACATGACTAGGAAGGGGACTGATTTTTCTAAATGGTCTGACGCCGCTAAAGTTGCTTTTTCCTCTCTAAAAGAGAGGTTTACCTCAGCACCTGTACTAGTCCAACCTGATGTCTCTCAGCCTTTTATTGTTGAAGTCGATGCATCAGAGGTGGGAGTGGGGGCTGTACTGTCTCAGGGTCCGTCTCCTGGCAAATGGCGTCCTTGTGCTTTCTTTTCTAAAAAACTATCTGCAGCAGAACAGAACTACGATATTGGCAATAGGGAACTGTTAGCTATTAAACTTGCGTTTGAGGAGTGGCGTCACTTCTTAGAGGGGGCAGTCCACCCCGTCACTGTGTTTACGGACCACAAAAATCTGCTGTACCTCGAATCAGCTAAGCGTCTCACCCCTAGACAGGCTAGGTGGTCGCTATTTTTTACCAGGTTTAACTTTGTGATTACCTATCGTCCTGGGGCAAAGAATACCAAGGCTGATGCACTATCTCGTTGTTTCCCTGGAGGGGGTAATGTGAGTGATCCGGTGCCCATTCTTCAAAGAGGAGTGGTTGTCTCTGCGGTACACTCTGCTTTGGAGGGGAAGGTGTTAGAGGCCCAGGGGGACGCCCCGGTCTCTTGCCCCTCAGAGAAATTGTTTGTACCGTTGAACCTACGTCTCAAATTATTAAAGGAACATCATAATTCGGCACTTGCTGGGCACCCGGGTGGTAAAGCAACCTTGGAGCTATTGTCTCGTCGTTTTTGGTGGCCAAGGTTGCGTCAGGATGTATTGGATTTTGTGTCTTCTTGTTCTACCTGTGCGCGCGCAAAAGTTTCACATACACGTCCTGCAGGGTCTCTATTACCACTCGTCATTCCCAATAGACCATGGACACATCTGTCTATGGATTTTATCACTGACTTACCTTTGTCTGCAGGTAAAACAGTTATTTTGGTAGTAGTGGACAGGTTTAGCAAAATGGCACACTTCATTGCGTTACCCGCACTACCTAATGCTAAAACTCTTGCTCAGGTATTCGTCAGTGAGATCGTGAAGCTTCACGGGGTCCCCTCCGATGTTGTTTCGGATCGGGGAACCCAGTTTATTTCTAAATTTTGGAAAGCTTTTTGTTCCCGTTTGGGGGTTCACTTGTCCTTTTCCTCAGCTTTCCATCCTCAGTCGAATGGACAGACTGAGCGTACCAACCAAAACCTGGAGACATATCTAAGATGTTTTGTGTCTGAAAACCAAGAGTTGTGGTCGTCATATTTACCCTTAGCTGAGTTTGCCATAAATAATCGCCGTCAGGAATCCACTGGCAAGTCACCATTTCTTGGTGCATATGGTTTTCATCCCCAATTTTGTACTTTCAAAGAGGGGGGGTCTTCTGGGGTTCCCGAAGAGGAACGGTTTTCGTCATCTCTTTCATCGGTATGGCAGAAGGTGCAAGCTAACTTGAAAAATATGGGAGGTAAATACAAATGCATGGCTGATAAGAGACGGTCGCCAGGTCCGGACCTAGGAGTGAATGACTATGTGTGGTTATCTACTAGGAATATCAAATTGAAGGTTCCCTCTTGGAAACTGGGTCCTAGGTTTATTGGTCCGTACAAGATTGTAGCCATCATCAACCCCGTGGCTTTTCGCCTGGAGTTGCCTCAGACTTTTAAAATCCATAATGTCTTTCATAAGTCGTTACTCAAAAAATATGTTCCACCTCTAGAACCGTCACCGCTGCCACCCCCTCCTGTTGTCGTGGATGGTAATTTAGAATTTCAGATATCCAAAATTATTAATTCTCGTCGGGTCCGCCGCTCTCTCCAATATCTGGTGCACTGGAGAGGTTACGGTCCCGAGGAAAGAATGTGGGTTCCTGCGTCTGAGGTAAACGCCGACAGGCTAGTTCGGATTTTTCATGCCTCTCATCCTGAGAGACCTGGTCCTGAGTGTCCAGAGGCCCCTCGTAGAGAGGGGGGTACTGTCACGAGGGTGTCAAGAGCCACGCCTGACTCCGTTGTACCCGGGGTCAGAAGGTCGCAGCGGTTGGCTGCACGCTCTATGTAAGATAGGGATGTTTCCTTATTGTAGCTTTCTGGGTTTGCTTTGCAAACCCTTTTGGCTCACTCAGGGATCCGTAGCTCCTTCTCTCAGCTGTTCCTTGTCCAGCACTCCCAATCCTCCTTATATTCCCCTCTCACACTTCTCTGGTTGCCAGATATAGAGCTTCCTGCCTGGACATCTATTCTGACCCACTGGAGCTGTGTTGCTGCATTCTCTGGTAGTTGATCCAGAACGCTACCCTCCGGATCCCTGTTGGACCTTTGTGGACAGTTGTTGTCGTCCACCTGGGTGTTTGTGTTTGTCTGTGTTTGTCTGTCCTCTCCCTGGTGTTTCCCTCTTAGTGTCAGTGGTGAGGACTAGCGATCCCACCGGCCCGTTCATTATCCAGGGTTCATTTCAGGGAAAGCCAGGGTTTAGGCACGTGATCGCCGCACGGGTGAGGAACCCGTCTAGGGACGTCAGGGCAGTCAGGTGCCAGCCGCAAGGAGAGTTAGGGGTCACAACCTTTCCCTCTCCCTTGGGCAGGGCTTTCCCTGTTTTCCTCCCTGTGCGTGTTGCCGGTCATTACAGCTTGCAGCCTTTTCTAAGATTAAAGAGAGTTTTGCATCTGCTCCCATCTTGGTGCATCCCGATGTTTCCTTACCTTTTATTGTTGAGGTGGATGCTTCCGAGGTTGGTGTGGGTGCAGTTTTTTCCCAGGGCCCCTCTCCTGCCAAATGGCGACCTTGTGCCTTTTTCTCTAGAAAACTCTCCCCGGCAGAGAGAAACTATGATGCGGGAGATAGGGAGTTGTTGGCCATCAAGTTGGCTTTCGAGGAATGGCGCCATTGGTTGGAGGGGGCCAGGCACCCTATCACCGTTTTTACCGACCATAAGAATCTGGCGTACTTGGAGTCGGCCAGGCGTATGAATCCGAGACAGGCCAGATGGTCTCTGTTCTTCTCCAGATTAAATTTTGTTGTTACTTTCCGCCCTGGGATCAAGAATGTGAAGGCTGATGCTCTCTCTCGCTGTTTTCCGGGAGGAGGAAACTCCGAGGACCCGGGTCCCATTTTGGCGGAGGGGGTAGTTGTTTCTGCTCTATATTCCGATTTGGAGGCCGAGGTCCAGGCTGCCCAGTCTGAGGCACCTGCCCGTTGTCCCTCCGGGAAGTTGTTCGTGCCTCCTGAGCTACGTCACAAACTCTTTAAGGAACATCATGATACGGTTCTTGCTGGTCACCCCGGGAGTAGAGCCGCGGTGGATCTCATTGCTCGGAGATTTTGGTGGCCGGCTCTTCATAAGTCTGTGGAGGGTTTTGTGGCGGCTTGTGAGACGTGCGCTCGCGCTAAGGTCCCTCGTTCACGACCTTCAGGTTCCCTTCTCCCGTTACCCATACCTTCCCGTCCTTGGACACACCTGTCCATGGACTTTATCACGGATCTTCCTCGTTCCTCGGGGAAGTCGGTGATCCTGGTGGTCGTGGACCGTTTTAGCAAGATGGCTCATTTCGTTCCTTTCCCTGGTTTACCCAATGCTAAAACGTTGGCGCAAGCTTTTGTCGATCATATTGTTAAATTGCACGGCATTCCCTCTGATATTGTTTCCGATAGAGGCACGCAGTTTGTGTCCAGGTTCTGGAAGGCTTTCTGTTCTCGCCTGGGGGTTCGGCTGTCCTTCTCTTCTGCTTTTCACCCGCAGTCGAATGGTCAGACTGAGCGCCTCAATCAGAATCTGGAGACATATTTGCGCTGTTTTGTGGCAGAGAACCAGGAGGATTGGTGTTCATTTCTCCCTCTTGCTGAGTTTGCTTTGAACAACCGTCGTCAGGAATCTTCTGATAAGTCACCATTTTTTGGTGCATATGGGTTCCATCCGCAGTTTGGGACATTCTCAAGAGGGGCTCTTTCTGGTTTACCTGAGGAGGAGAGATTTTCCTCGTCTTTGTCTACCATTTGGCAAAAGATTCAGAGTAATCTCAGAAAGATGAGTGAGAAGTATAAGCGTTTGGCTGATAAGAGACGTGTGCCTGGTCCGGACCTGAATGTGGGTGATCTGGTGTGGTTGTCTACAAGAAATATTAAACTGAAGGTTCCCTCCTGGAAATTGGGTCCCAAGTTTATTGGGCCTTATAAAATTTTGTCAGTCATCAATCCTGTTGCCTTCCGCCTTGATCTTCCACGGGTTTGGAAGATACATAATGTATTTCACAGATCTCTCTTAAAACCATATGTCCAGCCCACGGTACCCTCCTCTTTGCCTCCTCCTCCGATTTTGGTTGATGGCAATCTGGAGTTTGAGGTTTCCAGAATTGTGGACTCTCGCATTGTCCGCGGTTCTCTTCAGTACCTCGTTCATTGGAAGGGTTATGGTCCTGAGGAGAGGATGTGGGTTCCGATGTCGGACATTAAAGCCACTCGCCTTATCAGGGCATTTCATAGGGCTCATCCTGGGAAGGTGGGTCCTGGGTGTCCGGAGTCCACCCGTAGAGGGGGGGGGGGTACTGTCACTACCAGAGCTTTGAGACGTTCTCACAGCTCTGTGTCTCCACCCCTGTGATGATGTCACTTAGAGTTTGGATGTGTTCTCACTGTTCTGTCTCTCCGCCCCTGTGATGAGGTCTTTACTCCCAGCTGTTCCTCCTGCGTTTGATTTCCCTGCCTTTAAATCACCCCTCCTCCTATTGCAGGGCGTGGATTATATTTCTCTTTTCAGTTGTAGCTCTGCCTTGAGTATCTTCACTTGTTGAGCTATTAGTTCTCTGGACCTGTGTTCTGTTGCTGCAAGCACTCCGGATATTGCCAGCGGCCCTTGGATCCGTCTTCTCTGCGGCCCAGCTCCATCAGCTAAGTGTGCAGACATTGTTGTGTACCTGGTGATTTTCTGACTGGATCTGAGGTGGCCACGGTTCCCTCCATATTCTGAGCAGGGCATCGGTGGCCTTGCCCCTTCCACTATTGTAGGGGTTACAGGGCTCATCAGTCTTAGGCACGCGGGCATGCCTCGTTCCACCACATGGATCCGGGCATGTGCTTTAGCAGCATAGGGAGAGTGTTGAGGGTCTGACAGGGGTCACCCTTTCTCTTCCCTAGTTTGGGTCCGGTCAGTAGCTCTTTTTACTGTGTATGCTCTTGTTACCCTTAAACAGCCGTGACACCCGGATAGGGGACGTAACAGGGATTAAACTGATAGGAATAGTACTAGTTAAGTGTCACGACCCTTGGTCATTGGTCGTGACTCTTGTGGCCGCATGCAGTTGCCTGCGGTCTTGCAGTTGTTGTCATTCACAGCTGAGGGCTATAGTATGCTGCCTCACCTGTGGTTGCCGCTGGCAACATTGGGTATTTGGCAGCAGTGCAGCCTGAGTGGTGTTAGGCAGCTTGCTGCGGTAGGCATGCGGTTGCTCCTGGCAACCTCTCCTATAGGTGTGCCTTTTATTGGTGTGCACAGTGTGTTGTTTATCAGTGTGCACTTTGTGTGTTGCCCTTGGCAACGTGTTTTTGTGTGCACTTCCTTTGTCTGTTTGTTGTGCACGAGTTCATGTTTTGTATGCACGTAGACACCTCCCTTCACCTGCGGTTGTCCGCGGCAACGTTGTTGTTGTGTGCATGTGGTGGCAGGGTCTCGGCCTGCTGGCTGTTCCCCAGAACATGTTTGCCACGCATGCCGTTGCTGGCGGTAACAGGTGAGTGAGTTTGTGTGCTTTCCCCTTTACGTGTGTTTTCCCTTTCCTGTGGTGCTGGAAGGGTTAATTCTCTTCCCAGTGTGTGTGATGTCACTGGGTGTGTTCTGACCGGTGGGTGTGGCCACTTAGGCCTATAAAGCCTCGTTCTCTGGCTTGGCTCAGTAGGTTGCCAAGTGGTAACCCTACCATCTCCTGGCACCGCACGGCTGGGGGTTTCCCCCACTTCCAGCCGTGACATTAAGACAACACTCATATAGGGTGTCACAGCACATTGCTCTGTGCACGCGCAGAGCCCCAACTTGGGACTGAGTAAGAGGACCGACCAAGCTGCTTTTTCCATCTCCCGGTTCCTAAAATCAATTCAGTTTGGTGTATCAGAGTTTGGTCTGTCACTGTGAAGGCAGTCGAAGGTACCCGGCCTAAATTTTTTTTCACAAAAGGCAATCCCACCCTGATATGGGACGTAACAGGGATTAAACTGATGATAATAGTACTACAGAAAATACCACTCATATCTGGTGGGGCAGTAAATTGCACGGTGCAGACGCAGTGACCGTGGCGTGGATTCAAACTAAGGGGAGGGAGCCAGCATTTTTTTAACCATCTCCCCGTTCGAAAAATCTATTTAATAATTTGACCCCAGATTGGGGACGTAACAGGGATTAAACTGATGAGAATAGTACTACAGAAAATACCACTCATATCCGGTGGGGCAGTAAATTGCACGGTGCAGATGCAGTGACCGTGGATTCAAACAAAGGGGAGGGAGCCAGCATTTTTTTAACCATCTTCCCATTCGAAAAATCTTCTTAATAAATAGACCACAGATTGGGGACATAACAGGGATTAAACTGATGAGAAGAGAGAACTACAGAAAATACCACTCATATCCAGTGGGACAGTAAATTGCACGGTGCAGACGCAGTGACCGTGGATTCAAACAAAGGGGAGGGAGCCAGCGTTTTTTTAACCATCTCCCCGTTCGAAAAATCTATTCAATTCACCTTTCGGGGACCCTTGGTGTTGTACGTGGCTGGGTGGAGGAAGAAACCTTCAATGACATCAACAGGACATGGCTAGCTTGGTATCCAACCTTGAACAAATTGGGAGTTTGCGGTTGGGCAAATGGACTGTTTGCGGTTGTTTGCTGTGCATTAAAAGTCGAGTTTGGTCTGTCAATGTCTGTGAAGCGGGCGTAACCCTTACACTACCTGGTCGATACAACATCATACCTGATTGTATACACACACTGGATGTTTTAAACCACGTTGTTCAAAAAAAATTGGATTGTTAGGTGATTTATGCCCTTTATGGATTAAAATCCAACTCTGCGTCAACTACATAATTTTCCATGGGAGTTTTGCCATGGATCCCCCTCCGGCATGCCACAGTCCAGGTGTTAGTCCCCTTGAAACAACTTTTCCATCACTACTGTGGCTAGAAAGAGTTCCTGTGGGTTTTAAAATTTGCCTGCCTAATGAAGTCTATGGTGGTTCGCCCGGTTCGCTCGTTCGCGAACATTTGCAGAAATTCACGTTCGGCGTTCGCGAACGGAAAATTTTATGTTCGCGACATCACTAGTTGTCTACTGCAGCTTGTGTTTTGAACTTATATGCCTGGTCATGCAGGTTGTGCTCAGGTTGAGAACGTTTATGCCTCGCTTCATTAGTGTCTTGTCGTCAGCACATTGTCTGAAGAACTGCCACGCCAGGGAACTCTTTGGAGCTGGCTTTGGTATGCTCGGACCCTTGCTGCAGTGGGCAGCAGCAGGCATACTGTCTAGGGGACAGCAGCTCCATTTTTGCACCCTACTCCCTCTTCTTATGTGCTGGTGGCACTGTGCGACCACCGCCTCTTCCTCCGAACTACACATATCACTCGCATGACCTTAATTCCATGTGGGGTTGAGGACCTCATAGTCCTCCACATCATCTTCCACCCAGTCTTCCCCCCTGCCCTCCTTGTCGGTCTGCACACTTTCGAAATCCATAGCAGTTGGCACCTATGTTTCGTCGTCATCATCCAAGACGTGCTGCGGTGGTCCTCCCATGTTCTCATCTTGAAACATAAGTGGTTGGGCCTCGGTGCACTCAATCTCTTCCTCTTCTGGGGCAGGGCTAGGTGGATGGCCCTTGGAAAGCCTGCTAGCAGAGTCATCAAAAAGCTGAAATGACTGCTGCATGACTTGGGTCTTAGACTGCTTGGCTGATTTGCAAGGGGGTGAAGTAAAAGACTGATGGACAAAAGCTGCAGGTGCCAACTCTGATCTTTCAGCAGGAGACTGGGTGGGAGACAATCTAAAGGAACTGGAGGCACTGTCAGCAACCCAATCTACTATCGCCTGTACTTTTTTGGGCCTCACCATTCGTAGAGCCGGATTAGGCCCGACCAAATACCGCTGAAGGTTCTGTCGCCTACTCTCACCTGAGGAAGGTGTTCCACTTGTGTGTGTAGCTGGCACAGATCGATCACGTCCTCTCCCTGCAACAGGAGCTCTACCAGCAGCACCAGGACTGGGGCCGTGTCCCTTATTTGACGCTCTTCTCATATTTCTCAAATTTAGGATCTTGCCAAAAATGGGTGTTTTTTTAATAACAGAGTAGAACAACAGTATCTAACGTGTGTATTTCACACTGACAGATGCAGCAAAGGCTGCAATATTAAGTACTTTGCGCAAAATTGTTTTTTTTTTAAACCCAGATTATTATTTCTGTATTTCAAGCTTGTATCTCACACTGACAGATGCAGACAAGGCCGCACATTTACAGTTGCAAGGAAAAGTATGTGAACCCTTTGGAATGATATGGATTTCTGCACAAATTAGTCATAAAATGTGATCTGATCTTCATCTAAGGCACAACCATAGACAATCACAGTCTGCTTAAACTAATAACACACAAAGAATTAAATGTTACCATGGTTTTTTTTTTAACACACCATGTAAACATTCACAGTGCAGGTGAAAAAAGTATGTGAACCATTGGATTTAAGAACTGGTTGAACCTCCTTTGGCAGCAATAACTTCAACCAAACGTTTACTGTAGTTGCAGATCAGACGTGCACAACGGTCAGGAGTAATTCTTGACCATTCCTCTTTACAGAAGTGTTTCAGTTCAGCAATATTCTTGGGATGTCTGGTGTGAAGGGCTTTCTTGAGGTCATGCCACAGCATCTCAATCGGGTTGAGGTCAGGACTCTGACTGGGCCACTCCAGAAGGCATATTTTCTTCTGTTTAAACCATTCTGTTGTTGATTTACTTCTATGCTTTGGGTCGTTGTCTTGTTGCAGCATACATCTTCTGTTGA
The DNA here is from genome assembly GCF_014858855.1 of Bufo gargarizans. NCBI lineage: Eukaryota > Metazoa > Chordata > Amphibia > Anura > Bufonidae > Bufo > Bufo gargarizans. The sequence goes on from NW_025334531.1 coordinate 30,327, forward strand.
GCTTCAGCAGGTGGACAGATGGCCTTAAGTTCTCCTGCAAAATATCTTGATAAACTTGGGAATTCATTTTTCCTTCGATGATAGCAATCCGTCCAGGCCCTGACACAGCAAAGCAGCCCCAAACCATGATGCCCCCACCACCATACTTCACAGTTGGGATGAGGTTTTGATGTTGGTGTGCTGTGCATCTTTTTCTCCACACATATTTCTGTGTATTTCTTCCAAATAACTCAACTTTAGTTTCCTCTGTCCACAGAATATTTTGCCAGTACTGCTGTGGAACATCCAGGTGCTCTTGTGCAAACTGTAAACGTACAGCAATGGTTTTTTTTGGACAGCAGTGGCTTCCTCTGTGATATCCTTCCATGAAATCCATTCTTGTTTACTGTTTTACGTATCGTAGATTCGCTAACAGGGATGTTAGCATATGCCAGAGACTTTTGTAAGTCTTTAGATGACACTCTAGGATTCTTCTTTACCTCATTGAGCAGTCTGCGCTGTGCTCTTGCAGTCATCTTTACAGGACGGCCACTCCTAGGGAGAGTAGCAGCAGTGCTGAACTTTCTCCATTTATAGACAATTTGTCTTACCGTGGACTGATGAACAGCAAGGCTTTTGGAGATACTTTTATAACCTTTTCTAGCTTTATGCAAGTCAACAATTCTTAATCGTGGTTCTTCTGAGAGCTCTTTTGTGTGAGGCATCATTCACATCAGGCAATGTTTCTTGTGAAAAGCAAACCCAGAACTGGTGTGTGTTTTTTATAGGGCAGGGCAGCTGTAATTGTAACATCCCAGAGTATGTCACTAAACTCTGTCACCCAGCTTCATGATGTTAAGATTGTGAATGTGTTAATATCTAATGTAATCTCAATGTGCATTGCCATGTATTTATCTGTATTTTATATATTTGCTGTAATTTCCATGTACACCAGCAGGTGGCAGCAGTATGTAGCAGATAGCATGAAGAAAAGTTAGTATATCTAGACTGGAATATACCATTCCATGCTAGCTCCCCCCATCTGAGGAGGAGTGGAGCATGCCCACTCTTACTTCAGAGAGAGGACAGAAAGTTCTAGCAGTGTTCCAGCCACCCCCTGCTGGGGTAGGCTGTGTGTGAATAGGAGCTCCCAGAAACAGGGATCCCAACAAAGGATTCAGGCCGAACCTGAGGCCTAAAGCAACATTCCCAGCCTGAGTTCCTTACCTCAGCTGGAGGACAAAGAAAGCAGCAATTGCAGCACTTCTAGATCTCCAGGACGAAACCACCATTTCCTGCGAGCAGTCCTGTAAGTACAGATTCCAGATACAAGGAGAAGATAAGTACCTCCATAGCTAGTCAGGCCCAAACCAAAGCAGAACCCAAGACAGAGCAGAAGACAGATACCTGCCAGATCTATAGGCGTATGTTCAGATGCAGAATATATATAGATATAATTCCTGCCACATATTGCCACTACCTGCTGGGACCCCAAGACTATTGCTGTAAATTGTATGGAACTAAAGCTGCATAATATACCACTAAGTAAAGACAAGTTGGACCCGCTTTTCTGTGTGGAATTCCATCATTCCTCTATTACTCCTATTTACAACACTCATTTTATTGCATGTGAGCCAGGATACAGGAGTCCAGCCGTACTACAGGTAGGAGACACCGTTGACACAATATAGAGACAATCTCCCCCTCTGGCATTCCTTACCTAGTACGTGAGCTCATACCATCTTAAAGGGCCCTGCTACAGTACCTGCGCAAGCTGCAATTGGCGTCACAAACTAAAAACCATTAATATTGCGCCAGTGTGCATCTGTCCCAATCCGGCTTACTGCATAATCAACACCTCCAATCTCATCTCATTGATTGGACCCCAGTTGGCTGACACCTCACTCCAATTAGCTCTTGGAGATGTCATTAGTCTAGGGGTTCACATACTTTTTCCACCTGCACTGTGAAGGTTTACATGGTGTGTTCAATAAAAACATGGTAACATGTAATTCTCTGTGTGTTATTAGTTTAAGCCGACTGTGATTGTCTATTGTTGTGACTTAGATGAAGATCAGATCACATTTTATGACCAATTTGTGCAGAAATCCATATCATTCCAAAAGGGTTCACATACTTTTTCTTGCAACTGTAGTATTTGGCCCAAAATGGGTGTTTTTTTAATAACAGAATAGAACACCAGTATCTAACGGATGTATCTCACACTGAAAGATGCAGCAAAGGCTGCAATATTAACTACTTTGCCCAAATTGTTTGTTTTTTTTAACCCCGAAATATATTTTTGTATTTTAAGCTTGTATCTCACACTGACAGATGCAGCAAAGGCCGCAAAATTTGTATTTTTGCCCAAAATAGGTGTTTTTTTTTAACAACAAAATAGAACAGCAGTATCTAACGCGTGTATCTCACAATGACAGATGCAGCAAAGGCTGCAAATTTAGTTTTTTGCCCAAAATGGGTGTTTTTTTTAAATAATAGAATAAAACAGCAGTATCTAACGCATGTATCTCACACTGACAGATGCAGCAAACGCTGCAAATTTAGTTTTTTGCCCAAAATGGGTGTTTTTTTATAACAGAATAGAACAGCGGTATCTAACGCGTGTTTCTCAAATTGACAGATGCAGCAAAGGCTGCAAAATTCCGTATTTTGCCCAAAACAGGTGTTTTTTGAATTACAGAATATGACAACAGTATCTATCGCTTGTATTTCACACTGACAGATGCAACAAGGGGTGTAAAATATAGTATTTTGCCCAAAAAGGATGTTTTTTAAAACCCAGAAAATTTTTGCTGTATTTCTAGCTTAAATTGCACACCAACTAATGCGGCATAGGCCCCAGATGAAGGGTATTGCCAAAAATTTGTGTTTTTTTAAACCCAGAAAATTATTGCAGAATTTTAATCTTAAATTGCACACAGACAAATGCTGCAAAGGTCCCAGATGTAGGGTCTTGCCAAAAATGGCAGATTTTTTTAAACCCAAAATATAATTGCAGCATTTCAAGCTTCTATTTGACTGTCACAAATGCACATATGCTGTGCTGGTGCACAGAACTTGCATAAAATGGCCGCCACTGCCCATCTAACTAATAGACGGATAAGTTATTTTTCTGGGTCACTGGGCTCAGGGCAGGGTAAAAATATTGTGCACTGCACCCACAAAATTAAATCTAGGTAGATCGCTAAGTTAACAAGCACTTCAGATTAAAGGGCACACGAGTTAAAGGGAACCTGTCACCAGGATTTTGTGTATAGAGCTGAGGACATTGGCTGCTAGATGGCCGCTAGCACATCCGCAATACCCAGTCCTCATAGCTCTGTGTGCTTTTATTGTGTAAAAAAAAACGATTTAATACATATGCAAATTAACCTGAGATGAGTCCTGTCCCTGACTCATCTCATCTACAGGACTCATCTCAGGTTAATTTGCATATGTATCAAATCGTTTTTTTTTTACACAATAAAAGCACAAAGAGCTATGGGGACTGGGTATTGCAGATGTGCTAGCGGCCATCTAGCAGCCAATGTCCTCAGCTCTATACACAAAATCCTGGTGACAGGTTCCTTTTAAACGCTTGTTGATTGGCTCTGCAGCCTTTCAAAAAGCACCATTAACTCGCCGAACACCGAACCCGAACTTTTACTGAAAGTAATCCTTAAGTTCGGTATGAACCCGAACTTTACAGTTTGGGTTCGCTCAACCCTACTAATGATACCCTTTCTTCCCACAAATCAAGCTAAAAAATGCTTTAGAACATCTACAGTGGATATAAAAAGTCTACACACCCCTGTTAAAATGTCTTTTTCCACCTTTAATGGGACCTATAAACTGTACAACTCAATTTAAAAACAAACTGAAATCTTTTAGGTGGAGGGAAGAAAACAAAACAAAAAAAAATAATGTGGTTGCATAAGTGTGCACACCCTCTTATAACTGGGGATGTAGCTGTGTTCAGAATTAAGCAATCACATTCAAAATCCGGTTAAATAGGAGTCAGCATACACCGGCCATCATGTAAAGTGCCTCTGATTAACCCCGAATAAAGTTCAGCTGCTCTAGTTGGTCTTTCCAGAAATTTTCTTAGTCGCATCCCACAGCAAAAGCCATGGTCCACAGAGAGCTTCCAAAGCATCAGAAGGATCTCATTGCTAAAAGGTATCAGTCAGGAGAAGGGTACAAAAGAATTTCCAAGGCATTAGATATACCATGGAACACAGTGAAGACAGTCATCATCAAGTGGAGAAAATATGACACAACAGTAACATTACCAAGAACTGGACGTCCCTCCAAAATTGTTGAAAAGACGAGAAGAAAACTGGTCTGGGAGGCGACCAAGAGGCCTACAGCAACATTAAAGGAGCTGCAGGAATATCTGGCAAGTACTGGCTGTGTGGTACATGTGACAACAATCTCCCGTATTCTTCATATGTCTGGGCTATGGGGTACAGTGGCAAGACGAAAGACTTTTCTTACGAAGAAAAACATCCAAGCCAGGCTACATTTTGCAAAAACACATCTGGAGTCTCCCAAAAGCATGTGAGAAAAGGTGTTATGGTCTGATGAAAACAAGGTTGAACTTTTTGGCCATAATTCCAAAAGATATGTTTTGCACAAAAACCACACTGCACATCACCAAAAGAACACTATACCCACAGTGAAGCATGGTGGTGGCAGCATCATGTCAAGGGGCTGTTTTTCTTCAGCTGGAACTGGGGCCTTAGGGAATTATGAACAGTTCCAAATTCCAGTCAATATTGGCACAAAACCTTCAGGCTTCTGCTAGAAAGCTGAACATGAAGAGGAACTTCTTCTTTCAGCATGACAACGACCCAAAGCATACATCCAAATCAGAAAAGGAATGACTTCACCAGAAGAAGATTAAAGTTTTGGAATGGCCCAGCCAGAGCCCAGACCTAAATCAGATTGACAATCTGTAGGGTGATCTGAAGAGGGCAGTGCCCAGGAGATGCCCTCGCAATCTGTGGGGTGATCTGAAGAGGGCTGTGCCCAGGAGATGCCCTCGCAATCTGACAGATTTGGAGTGTTTTAGCAAAGAAGAGTGGGAAAATCTTGCCAAGTCAAATTGTGCCATGCTGATAGACTCATACCCAAAAGACTGAGTGCTGTAATAAAATCAAAAGGTGCTTCCACAAATTATTAGTTTAAGGGTGTGCACACTTATGCAACCACATTATTTTATTGTTTTCTTCCCTCTACCTAAAATATTTCAGTTTGTTTTTCAATAGAGTTGTACAGTTTATAGGTCACATTAAAGGTGGAAAAAGTTCTGAAATAATTTATCTTTGTCTCATTTTTTTTACATCACAGAAACCTGACATTTTAACAGGGGTGTGTAGACTTTTTATATCCACTGTAACTGCACTGCACAAGGGCAAATAAGATGTAGAAATGTTTCCTTGTAATAAACCCTTTTCATGGCTGTATCAAACAGCACTTAAACCCCAATAACAAGAACGGTTTGCTGGAATTACAGAGCTATATAATGGCAATTTGGGTGCCCATCAGTGCAGCAAGGTGTAATAGCATTGTTCCTATTATCCAGGCTGTAACCTCCCGACTGAACCCTGTTCAACACAAATGCTGTGGAATGATTCCTACTATCCTTTCTCTACACCTTGAATAATCTTTCCTTACACTTGTACCGTATTTTTCGACCTATAAGACACCCTGGCCCATAAGACGCCCCTATCTTTTTGAGGAGGAAAATAAGAAAAAAAATATTTTTAACCAAAAGGTGTGCTTTTGGTGGGTTTTGAACTTATGGTGGTCTGTGCCTGACACCATTATGGGGGATCTGTGGATGACGCATTGTTATGGAGGAGATCTGTGGATGGCGCTGTTATGTGGGAGATCTGTGGATGGCAATGGGGGATCTGTGGATGGCACTGTTATGGGGTGGGGGATCTGTGGATGGCACTGTTATGGGGTGGGGGATCTGTGGATGGTACTGTTATAGGGTGGGGGATCTGTGGATGGCACTGTTATAGGGTGGGGGATCTGTGGATGGCACTGTTATGGGGTGGGGGATCTGTGGATGGCACTGTTATGGGGTGGGGGATCTGTGGATGGCACTGTTATGGGGTGGGGGATCTGTGGATGGTACTGTTATAGGGTGGGGGATCTGTGGATGGCACTGTTATAGGGTGGGGGATCTGTGGATGGCACTGTTATGGGGTGGGGGGATCTGTGGATGGCACTGTTATGGGGTGGGGGATCTGTGGATGGCACTGTTATGGGGTGGATGATCTGTGGATGACACTGTTATGAGGGAGATCTGTGGATGACACTGCTATATATGTGTCATCCACAGATCCCCCCCATAACAGTGTCCCCCCGCCGCTCACAGCAGTATTTCTAGTAATCACTACTCTAGTAACAGTAATCCTTAACCTCTTAATAAATTTAACTAAAGTTGCGCTCTCCCCTGTATCACAGCACTTACTAACAAGCATCCGGAGCAGGCAGAGCGGCTGGCAGCGTTACGTCACTCACTGACGTCGCGCGCCTGCTCCGCCTGCTTCATTCATAAAGTGGGAGGAGCAGACGAGAGACGCCAGTGGGTGACATAACACTGCCAGCCGCTCAGGGGTCAGTACAGAGATCTCTCCCATCATCTATTTATCCCCAGGACTGTGACTGTGACGAGGGGACATCCTCTGCGTCTGGAGGAAAGAAGGTTTGTACACAAACATAGAAGAGGATTCTTTACGGTAAGAGCAGTGAGACTATGGAGCTCTCTGCCTGAGGAGGTGGTGATGGTGAGGACAATACAGGAATTCAGGAGGGGCCTGGATGTATTTCTGTAATAATATTACAGGATATAGCTTCTAGAGAGGGGTCGCTGATCCAGGGAGTTATTCTGATGCCTGATTGGAGTCGGGAAGGAATTTTTTATTCCCCTAAAGTGAGGACAATTGGCTTCTACCTCACAGGGTGCTTTTTGCCTTCCTCTGGATCAACTTGCAGGATGACAGGCTGAACTGGGTGGACAAATACATTTTTTTGGCCTTATATACTATGTTACTATGTTACTAAATAACTGAAGAGTGAACTCAGCCTTACAGGTCAATGTTAGCGCCAGGTATAATGTACTTAACCGCACAGTGGCCCAAGATTCTAATATAGTGGTAAAGAGCGGTCTCATTTCACTGCTTGTGGGGCGTCCACATTTATTGAAGAATAACCTGTTCTGTAAGCCACTGATTTTACTATAGAGTGATAGAGCCGTCTCATTTCACTGCTTGTGAGGCGTCCACATTGATTGATAGACAAGGTATTGTGTTACCCACTCTTTCTACTACACAATGAAAGAGTGCTCTCAGTTTACACCGTCTGTTGCTTCTACATAGATTACTAGAGAACCTGTTCTGTTACCTACTGACACAAGTAGTGGCCCCATAACAGAGTGGAGGGAGCATGAGGAGTCAACATAGTGAATCCGTCACAAAGAGGGGAAGGTGGCAATGCCGCATCCTGCTCCTAGAAGTCGCATATACTGCAAAGTGCATGTCATCATGTCATGTATGTATTCATTGTGTATACCCGTAAGCACATGGTAATTATAGGCCATATCTCACAGCTACCATTAGATGGGGCTGGTGTCACCCCTCATATAAGGAGAGGTGTGACAGCGTAGTGCAGAGTCAGTAAGTGACGTTGAGTAATCTAATCCAGTTTAAACCAGTTCAGTCAGAAAGTGCAGCGTCTGAGGAAGTACAGAGGTGTGAAGCTCACATCCCAGCCACCCCTGGAACCAGGTACCAGCCAGGGGGAGGCCTAAAGGATTAAGGAACAACTACCAAAAGCAGATTATAGAGAGGTGTAGAGCAAGACCTTCAGAACAGTCTACAAAGGCCTTATTTGACTCTATGGCCCCTGTGTTCAGGAGTTACCTGCAGTGGCGGAGCACACACCACATACAGTTTAGCCCACCTGTATGTACTGTACCTCCACATCTCATAGCGGATGAGTGCATAAGCAACCTATCAAAGAAGGAGTTTGATTTGCAAACTACACCAAGTGCCTGCATGCTAGTGTGTACAAGTCAGTAAGTAACGTGCAGGATAAGGAAGATTGCCTACAACATATAAAGAGACACTGGTTTGGCCTAAGGTTATCTGCTGCTATGAGATCTGTACCATCTGAGGAGACTGCACTTCTGCCAGCCAGTCAATAACAAGTGAGACCCGTCCTGAACTGTCTGCATCTAAAGCTTCAGTAAAGAATTGTTCATTGTTTAACCTGCACTCATTATTTCTATCCTACATTTGCACCTGGCATCACAAAGACATCAGGGGCCCTGCACCTAAAACACATACCACCAAGGGCATCTCAACTACCATCCAGCCAGCAGGGGAACCCCTTTAATCCAGAGGGGGCCCCAAAGGAATCTGGTGGCTTCCTTCCCATCATTGCACGCCAGGCCAGGGAGTTTCAGGAAACTGTTAGTACAACTACTGCACCCATCTGACCACCCACACTCACATGTGCCCCTGCGGCCCGGTTTCTGCATATAAATCGGCATCATGCACAGGATCAAATCCTTTTCCCCTAATGCAAACAGCGAATGTTTGTGTGGCACAAGAACTGTATTCTGGTTGTTCTGTCTTCATACACGATCACACAGTGTTCAGCATAAACCATTCCTGTCTTCCAAGTAAGAGGACTGTTCTTTGTAGTCTAACTTCTTTATTGCTAAAACAGTTTGATTGATTGGTAAAACAGGAGTATTTGATTGGTAATGTAAGAAACAGTCATGTAATGTGTCTAAGTTTCGTTATCCTGGTAAACTGTGTTAAAATTTAATGTATAATGCTATTCTAGTAATACAGATAAATGTAAATGCCTGCAGTATTCGTTTGGTCAGTAGATGGCAGCATAGGACCAATTTGCATTGAAGTTGCCATAGAGAAAGTGTATTAATGTGTAGTGGCTCTTTAAAACAGCAGTTAAGTGTTGAAGTGACACGCCCCTTATGATGTCAGCCTGCCTCAGTGTGAGCAGGAAGAATGAGGAAGAGGGACTAAAGAGATAACGGCTGCCATCTTGGCTAGATAGAAAGCAAGTTCTGTGCTGTGTAAGACGTGTGTGGAGGTACTAAAGGACGTTCCTGTGCAGCCAAGCTGTGTGAACTTCAGTCTAGAGACGGATGGAGTATAAAGTGACCGTGCATTTAGTGAAGCCAAGTTAAAAAGGACTGTGTGCAGCAGCTAACCTGTGGAGCCGACATTGGGCTGAGTGGATTGCCCCAAACAGTAAAGAGACTCACAGTGCTGTCGAGGTACCGGACAGTCACTGTAAAATTCTGGATTATATCCATCTGGTTTCCGGCCTGCTGAGGAGGACTTCTTTGTTGCGGATCCTGCGCTGGTTATAAAGGAAAAGGACGACATCGGGCCCCACCGTGCACTGCCACAAACTGTAAGAGGTCCACTTGGACCACTGGGATAAGGGGGGTGCGCACCCGCTTGAAAGTTAGGGTCAGCTAGGGATAGTTCCTGGGACTGCTATTCCTTAGTGTCCGCACTGCGAACACGGACACAGCAAAGGTGGAAATTGTTGTAGTATTTGACTTGAATTGTTCATACTGTTTTATTGTTAACCTGCTTTTATTAATTGATAGTAAATGCAATTTTCTTAATCTTGACTTCTGCGTACGCACTCTTTTCTGGTTGCGGAGTCATACCACCTGCCTTGCTCTCGGTTCACAGTAAAACTATAAGAATGCAAATATCAAGTAAAAGTACAGAGTGTAGATAGCATGTACTATAACATTACCAGTCATCAGTGAAAGCACATGGTAAAATGGCTGCCTGTACATAAGATTGCCTGGCTAGCTAACAGAAATAATAATTTTACTGAATAACATTTATAACTAGCTGAACATCTCTGCATAACATAATGTCCCTGAAACAAAGGTAGATATCTCACCAGATATGCTTGTACAAGAATGGTGGAGTTTAAGAAGAAAACATGCATAGGACAGCTCTGTACTGTGTACTGGAGACTCAAGACTTCTCTTTCCCAGGATGCTTTGCACCAACCACAATGCAGCAGTCTTAGTAAAAATAAAAACAAAGTATAATACAATTTATCACTGCTAATTGGTGCTATAACTAGAGTTGAGCGGACACCTGGATGTTCGGGTTCGGCAGGTTCGTCCAAACTTGAAAAAAGAAGTTCGGGGTCGGGACCCAAACTTGACCCCGAACCCCATTTAAGTCAATGGGGACCCGAACTTTTGGGCACTAAAATGGCTCTAAAATAGCCCTGGAAAGGGCTAGAGGGCTGCAAAAGGCATCAAAATGTGCTTAAGAGCATGGCAACTGTTCTGCAAACAAATGTGGATCAAACAATGGCAGTGAGGCGTGCCAAGAATTGTACATTGGGGAAGCAAAACATTAGCTACACCTAAGTATGGCCCAGCACAGAAGAGGCAACACCTGCTGTCAGGACTCAGCTGTTTACCTACATCTTAAAGAAAAAGGAGGCTTGTTTGATGACATTGAGATTTGTATCTTAGACACTTTGGAGGGCTAGTCGAAATGAGGTGTGAAAGAAGATATACATAGTAACATAGTACATAGGGCTGAAAAAAGACATGTGTCCATCCAGTTCGGCGGGTCATCCTGCAAGTAGATCCAGAGGAAGGCAAAAAACCCTGTGAGGTAGAAGCCAATTTTCCTCACTTTAGGGGAATAAAAAATTCCTTCCCGACTCCAATCAGGCAATCAGAATATTTCCCTGGATCCCTCTCTAGTAGCTATATCCTGTAATATTATTACACTCCAGAAATACATCCAGGCCCCTCCTGAATTCCTTTATTGTACTCACCATCACCACCTCCTCAGGCAGAGAGCTCCATAGTCTCACTGCTCTTACCGTAAAGAATCCTCTTCTATGTTTGTGTACAAACCTTCTTTCCTCCAGACGCAGAGGATGTCCCCTCGTCACAGTCCTGGGGATAAATAGATGATGGGAGAGATCTCTGTACTGACCTCTGATATATTTATACATAGTAATTAGATCTCCCCTCAGTCGTCTTTTTTCTAACGTGAATAACCCTAATTTTGATAATCTTTCAGGGTACTGTAGTTGCCCCATTCCAGTTATTACTTTAGTTGCCCTCCTCTGGACCCTCTCCAGCTCTGCTATGTCTGCCTTGTTCACTGGAGCCCAGAACTATACACAGTACTCCATGTTTGGTCTGACTAATGATTTGTAAAGTAGTAGGAATATGTTCTCATCACGGGCATCTATGCCCCTTTTGATGCAACCCATTATCTTATTGGCCTTCACAGCAGCTGCCTGACACTGTTTTTTTGCAGCTTAGTTTGCTGTTTATTAAAATTCCTAGATCCTTTTCCATACCGATATTTATGTTAAGTTTCAGAAACAAAGCTTGAATAGAGGTGGAAGGGCATGACATCTATTGCCTGCCACTTCCAATGCTGTTCTAACAAGTCTCCCGAGGCAGTTTAATCGCACCAAATAGCTTCAGTCATGCAAATGCAATCAACTTCATACCTCTATAACTGAGGCACGGCTTACCAGTATGAGATTTCTAGTAGAAGCCATTGTAATTGAGAAATCCTGTGTGACCTCACGAAAAATTTCCTCTTTATGACACCGGCACTGCATTACTGTCAGTGAACTTAATTGTTAACTATTGGCGTTTACATTGACGCCTGACAAACCATCTGTTACTTTAGTTGTTGAAAGCAAAGAATAAGGAAAGCGTCAAATAAAGGACGTGGCCCCGGTCGTGGTGCTGCTGGTGGAGGTCCTGTTGCAGGGAGAGGACGTGGTCGATCTGTGCCAGATACACACACAAGTGAAACCCCTTCCTCAGGTGCGAGTAGACGACAGAACCTGCAGCGGTATTTGATCGGGCCTAATGCGGCTCTACGAATGTTGAGGCCAGAACAAGTACAGGAGATAGTAGATTGGGTGGGAGACAATGTGAAAGAACTGGAGGCACTGTCAGCCACTTAGTCTCCTGCTGAAAGATCCGAGCTGGCACCTGCAGCCCATGTCCATCAGTCTTTCACCTCACCCCCTTGCAAATTAGCCAAGCAGTCTGAGCCCCAAGTCATGGAGAAATCTCTTCTGCTTTTTGATGACTCTGCTAGCAGGGTTTCCCAGGGCTATCCTCATAGCCCTGCCCCAGAAGTGGAAGAGATTGAGTGCACCGATGTCCAACCACTTATGCTTTAGGATGAGTACATGATGACGAAACACAGGTGCCAACTGCTGGGGCTTTCTGCAGTGTGCAGAACAACAAGGAGGGCAGGGGTGAAGAGTGTGTGGAAGATGATGTGGAGGACGATGAGGTCCTCGAGCCCTCATGGAATCGAGGTCATGTGAGTGACCTGTCTAGTTCGGAGGAAGAGGCGGTGGTCGCACAGAGCCACCAGCACAGCAGAAGATGGAGCAGGGTGCAAAAGCGGAGCAGCCATCCCCTAGACTGCCCACCGCACCAAGGGACCAAGCACACAAAAGCCAGCTTCAAGGAGTTCCCTGGCATGGCAGTTCTTCAGACAATGTGCTGACGACAAGACACGAGTGGTTTGCACGCTGTGCAATCAGAGCCTGAAGCGAGGCATAAACGTTCTAAACCTGAGCACAACCTGCATGACCAGGCATCTAAGTGCAAAGCACGAGCTGCAGTGGAGTAGACACCTCAAAAACCAAGAAAGGTTTCTGGCTCCTCCTGCTTCCTGATCTGCTGCAGTCTCGGCCTCTTCATCCCCCTCTGGAGTGACAGTGATAAACTGCCACGCCACAAACAGAGGATGTGCCAGCAACGCCACCACCTGAGTCACCAAGCATCTCCACAATGTCCCATGGAAGCATTCAGCTGTCTATCTCCCAAACACTGGAGCGAAAGACGAAGTACACCCCTATCCACCCGCGATCCCTGGCTCTGAATGACAGCATTTCCAAATTGCTGGCCTTTGAAATGCCGTCATTCCGTCTGGTGGAGACGGAGAGTTTTAAAAGCCTTATGGCAGTAGCTGTCCCACAGTACGTCGTTCCCAGCCGCCACTACTTTTCCAGGCAAGCCATCCCTTCCCTGCACAACCAAATGGGGGACAAAATCAGGTGTGCACTGCGCAACGCCATCTGTGGCAAGGTCCACCTAACTACGGATACTTGGACCAGTAAGCAAGGTCAGGGACGTTATATCTCCCTAACAGCACACTGGGTAAATGCAGTGGCGGCTGGGCCTGAGGCGGTTAGCATGTACTTCCACCACCGAGGATTGCAGGGCGTTTCTCTTTGCCTCCAGTTGCTTCCTCCTCCTACTCCGCTACCTCATTCTCTACCGCCTCCTCATCTGGTCAGCGTAACACCTTTACCACCATCTTCAGCACAACAAGGGGTAAACGACAGCAGGCAGTTTTAAAACGTATCTGTTTGGCGGACAAACCACACACCGTGCAGGAGCAGTGGACAGGCATGGAACAACAGAACATGAGTGGTTGGTGCCAGTGAGCCTTAAGCCCGGCCTAGTGGTGTGTGATAATGGGTGAAATCTCGTAGCAGCTCTGGGACTAGCCGGTTTGACCACATCCCATGCCTGGCGCATGTGCTGAATTTGGTGGTGCAGAGGTTCCTGAAAAATTACCCCAATATGTCAGAGCTGCTGCAGAAAGTGCATGCGGTCTGTGCATGCTTTCGGCGTTCTCACCCTGCTGCTGCTCGCCTGTCTGCGCTGCAGCGTAACTTCGGCCTTCCCGCTCACCGCCTCATATGCGACGTGCCCACAAGGTGGAACTCCACCTTGCACATGTTGGCCAGACTGTGCGAGCAGCAGCAGGCAATAGTGGAGTTTCAGCTGCAGCACGCACGGATGAGTCGCTCTGCGGAAACAGCAACACTTCAGCACCAATGAGTGGGCCTCCATGCGAGACCTGTGTGCTTTGTTGCGCTGTTTTCAGCGTTACTATGCCTCCTTGAAAAATCGCTTCGGGCGATGATGAAAGAGGATGTGGCACAGGAGGAGGAGGAAGAGGGATCATTTCCAAGGGTTTCAGGCCAGTCATTCACAAGTGGCTCCGAGGGTGGTTTCGTGCACCAACATTTGCCAGGTACACAATTGTCCAGCCAGGGCACAGTTCTGGAGGATGACAAGGTGGAGGATGAGGAGTAGGAGATGGAGGAGGAACCGTGTTCACAGCAGGATGGCACCCAAGCCAGCCCATGGCCATAACTGGTGCATGGCTGGGGGGATACACAGGACAGAGATGATACACCTCCCACAGAGGACAGCTTGTCGTTGCCTCTGGACAGCCTGGCACACATGAGCGATTACATGCTGCAGTGTCTCCACAACGACCGCCGAGTTTGCCACCATCTTACTTGTGCTGATTACTGGGTGGCCACGCTGTTGGATCCCTGTTACAAAGACAACGTACCGTCCTTACTTCCGTCACTGGAGGGTGATCGTAAGATGCGCGAGTTCAAGCGCACGCTTGTAGACGCGCTGCTGATGGCATTCCCACCTGACAGCGGGGGCACAGTGGAAGCACAAGGCGAAGGCAGAGGAGGAGGTCGCCAACGCAGCTGGGGCACCGCCAGCACCTCAGAAGCCAGGGTTAGCATGGCCTAAATGTGGAAAAGCTTTGTCAGCACGCCACAACAACCAGCACCACCAGCTGATATGGAACGTCTTAGCAGGAGGCAGCATTTAAGCAACATGGTGGAGCAGTATATGTGCACACGCCTACACGTACTGACTGATGGGTCTGCCCCCTTTAACTTCTGGGTCTCCAAATTGGGCACATGACCTGAGCTTGCCCTTTACGCCTTGGAGGTGCTGGCCTGCCCTGCAGCCAGTGAATTATCTGAATGTGTGTTTAGCACGGCAGGGGGCGTTATCACAGATAAGCGCAGCCGCCTGTGCACAGCCAATGTGGACAAGCTCACGTTCATTAAAATGAACCAGGCATGGATCTCACAGGACTTGTCCGTACCTTGTGCACAATACACATGTATACTGTCCTCACCCAGCCATTGTTATACTCTAGCGCACTTTTTCATTGTTGTATTTTTTATATTTCCCAATGTTTTAGGGGTGTACCCTAATTTAAACGAAAAAAAATTAAAAATTAAAACCAAAAAACAATTTTGGCTACCTCCTTCTTCACTGCCGCTTCCACCTACACCGCTGCGTCCACCGCCTCCTCAACCTCCTACTCCATATGGACTTTCACCTCCTAGATCAAGATTATTATTTTTTATTGTTAAGTATTTTATGATGTTTTAAGTCATTTCACTCCTTTGTCTGTTACATTGTTGGGTGACATATCCCAATTTTTTGGGCTGTGATATACCCCTGCTCTACCTAGTGGACAGGGAAATATGTTTCAATAATTTGTCTGTTACATTATCGGGTGAAATATAATATACTCCTGCTCTACTGTAACGGTCGCGTACACACACACACAGGGGGAAGGGAAGTGACCACTGCGCTCCACCCTTACCCCTGGCCCTGCCTACTTGCCTCGCAAGTCCTAATGACAGGGGACAACTGGACGGCAATCCCTAACTTGGAATAAGTGCAGGGATGACAGACAGACAAACAACAGGACGTGAACGGACCGAGTCAATACCAAGAAAGCTACAAAGTACAAAGGGAGCAAGCAGAGAATTGTCAGGAGAAGCCGGGGTCATAAATACCAGGAGAGCAGCAAAGTTCCCCACGGAGCAGGCAGAGGATCGTCAGGAATTCAGCAGGAGGTAAGTACGCCACGAAAGACCAAATCACAGGTGGAACCTAAATTAACAGGCAACCTGTGGCTAGCAGGCTGCCTGTATTTATAGTGGGGAGTGAGGGTCATGTGACGTGGCCAGCTTCACATGACCGACAGACCAACCAGTCGAGCACCGAGTGATCAGCTCGACGCTCAAGGCAGACTTAGGAGCAGGGAGCCACCCAGCTAGTAACGCCGCCCTGGGAAGGAGGTCAAACACAGATCCTTATTCCCAAAGCTGAGCAACAGGTGATAGGGGACCGAGTGCACCTTCGGAACCCCGTTACATCTACCTACTGGACAGGGTAATACATTTCACTAATTCGTCTGTTACATTGTTGGGTGACATTCACCAATTTTTGGCTGTGATATACCCCTGCTCTATCTAGTGGACAGGGAAATACATTTCACTAATTTGTTTGCTCAATTGGTGGGTGACATGAACCCAGTTTTGTTGTAAATAAACTCCTGCTCTGCATAGTTGACAGGGACCGAAATTTTTTAAAAATCGTCTGTTTCATTGGTGGGTAACATTAACCCATTTTTGCTGATTAAAAACCCCTGCTCTGCATAGGTGACAAGGACTAAAACCTCATACTCAATACCAAGAAAACAAAGGAGCTAATTCTGGATTTTAGGAAGAAGAAACGAAATGGACACCATCCCATTAGCATTAATGATGGAAACGTGGAGATAGTTCAAAGTTTCAGATTCTTGGGAGTTCATATTAGTCAGGACCTGTCATGGATAAAAAACACAACAGAAATTACCCAAAAAGGCCTTCAGAGGCTTTATTTTCTGAGGAGTCTGAAGAAAGCACAACTCCCAAAACAGCTGCTAGTCAATTTTTACAGGAGCACCATAGAATCTGTTATCACATACTGCATTACAGTGTGGTACTCCGGCTGCTCTTCTGAGGACAAGAAGACCCTCAAGCGCATCATCAGAATGGCTGGCAGAATCACTGGTACTCAGCTACCATCACTGGAGGACATCTTCACTGCTCGCTGCAGCAACAGGGCAAAAATTATCTGCTGGGATCCAACTCACCCCGGCCACAGCCTTTTCATTCCCCTACCCTCTGGTAGGCGTCTTAGAGCCCTACACGCCCGCACCACTAGGCTGAAGAACAGCTTTTACCCCAAAGCAATCAGTCTCCTAAATGCTCAGAGACTATTGCCCCTTCCAAGGATAGAAACTACTACAGACTGAAAGTGACTGCTGCACTCATGAACCCATGATGATCTCTTGTCTGCAGTGGTGTCTGATCAGTGTGTATATATACTCATAAGCACTTCCTACTTTGCTCTTGCTATATATATTGTTTTTTTCTAGTGTAATACTTTAGTTTAAATGTCAGTTCTTGTTCCTCTGTCCATGGCATCTAGGATTGCTCCAAACAACATTTCATTGTATTGTACATTGTATTACATTGTATTGTACAGTGACAATAAAGGCTTCTTATCTTATCTTTAATTTCTAAAATTCGTCTGTAATTGCCGCGCGCCCCTTCCTTTACTTGGATGCTTCTGCTTCAATAAGTTGTCCCACATTTCCGCTCGATCACAATTCAGCCATTGACCTCCCTTGGATGTGGTATCCCTTTCTCGCGCTTCCTCTCCGGCATGGAACCCTGATTCCCCGCTACCCGTGATCACCATGTTAGGCGCAGAAAAGAACATCGTCATGGGGACGTGCAACGTGGTTTAGCAGTATGTGTGCACACGGCTAAACGTACTGACTGATGGGTCTGCCCCCTTCAACTTCTGGGTCTCCAAATTGGACACATGGCCTGAGCTTGCCCTTTACACCTTGGAGGTGCTGGCCTGCCCTGCAGCCAGTGTATTGTCTGGACGTTTGTTTAGCACAGCAGGAGGGGGTTATCATAGACAAGCGTAGCTGCCTGTCCACAGCCAATGTGGACAAGCTCACGTTCATTAAAATGAACCAGGCAGTGATACCACAGGATTTGTCCGTACCTTGTGCAGAATAGACATGTATACCAGCCTCACCCAGACATTTTTGTACTCCAGCGCACTTTCCCTTTGTTTTATCTTTTATATTTCCCAATGTTTTGGGGTCTACCCAAATATAAACAAAACAATAAATAAATAAATAAAAAAAAACAAAAAAAAACTGTGTTGGTTACCTCCTCCTCCACCGCCGCTTCCACCTACACCGCCACATCCACCGCCTCCCCAACCTCCTACTCCATATGGACCTCCTTTTCCTATTTCAAGATTATTATGTTATATTTTTACGTATTTTATGTTATTTGAAGTCATTTCCACATCCACATTTGTTTGCAGAGCACTTGCCATGCTCTTAACCACATTTTGCTGCCTTTTGCAGCCCTCTAGCCCTTTCCATGACTTTTTTAGAGCCATTTTAGTGCTCAAAAGTTCGTGTCCCCATTGACTTCACTGGGGTTTGGGGTCAAGTTCGGGTCCCGAACTCAGACTTTTTTGTGAAGTCTGGCTGAACCCGTCGAACCCGAACATATAGGTGTCCGCTCAACTCTAGTCCTAATGCCGCACCCATGGTAGAAGCATTCCAATTGATGACTCAAGTCACGAGGAAGTGTAATGCAGCTGGTGTTGCTGAGAGTTAAACCCAGCATGTTCAATAGTATAAGCCATGGAGTCAGGGTGAACAGCTTATGATGATAGATAAGCTACCGGACCCATATAAGGATCCAAATGGATTCTATAAGGGCTTGAAGAAGATACAGCATAACTACGATGCCATATAGGATGATTTATACGCCCTATGTGGTGCAGCAGCAGGGGCTCCGTTTGTGGATAGGGTAACTAAAGTAGCTGAAGTTAACGGAGAAATAGAAGCTGTACCGCAGGGAGCAAATATGAGGTTAGCAAAATCAGATGAGATGTTTTTAAAGAGACTGAAGAAGGTTGCAAAAGAATTGAGCAATCAGTTGGGAGCAGGACTGCCAGAAGCCTTTCAGTGCCCTGACGAAATAGTGGATAAATATCATGCCCGAGTGGTCAGTATATATGCAGATCAGGACTTTTTATCAATGGATTTAAGGGATTAAAACTTGCCGTTGTATCAGCACCGTGCCTGGGAATACCAAACTATGATCTTTGTTTTAATCTGTTTTGCCATGAAAATATAGGACATGCGAAAGGTGTGTTGACTGAATTGCATGGGGGTAAACATCGCCCACTAGGCTACTACTCGGTACAGTTGGATGTGGTAGCTAGGGGTACCCCCTCTTGTGTGCAGGCAATTTCTGCCCGTGCATTACTGACTGTAAAGGTTGCTGACATAGTCCTTGACCATGCTTTGATAATTTATGTGCCTCATGCTGTTCAAGAACTATTGACACAAACAAGAATTTGTCATTTGTCAATGGATAGGCTGACAAAGTATGAGGTAGCCCTTCTTACACCTCTGATCATAACAATCAAGAGGTGTACAATCCTTAACCCTGCTATCCTACACCCAAAGTCTAGTCAGGTAGAACAGGACGTATCTTCAAATGATGACCATGATTGTTTTGAACTAATAAAAACGGAAACAAAAGAACTTGACAATGTAACTGAGACACCGATACCTAATGCTGATTTTGAGCTTTTTGTAGATGGATCCAGATATTACCCCGATGGAAAGCCATACACGGGATATGCTGTGACTACCTTGGAGGAAGTTGTGAGACATGGATCACTACTACCTGGATGTTCTGCACAAGAGGCAGAGCTGAAAGCACTCACTGAGGCACTCAATAAGGTAAACATTTACACTGATTGAATCTCTAGCTCAGTTGTTTAGAGCTTTAGTGCTGCCTAAGATGGTGGCCATTGTTAAGGTAAAAGGCACATACAAAAGAACAAACTAAAGAGGCAGAAGGAAGCCATCGAGCAGATGCAGCTGCAAAACAAGCTGCTCTGCTACCCCTCCCTATAACAGGTTATGTAGTGAACATAGTGCCACTTGTAGGGGAGGTGGATCTTGATGTGCTCAAGAAATTCCAAGAGCAAACTCTGAAGCAGGAAAATGAAGAGTGGGAAAGAAGAAAGGCTGAGAACCAGGAGGGTTTGTATGCTGTAAATGATAAACTTTGCCTTCCTAGGGCACTATACCCAATGATGTGTGCCTTGTCCCATGGCCTCACCCACCAGTCCAAAGAAGCAATGGTGAGTCTGGTAAATCAAGGATGGGTGGCCGAAGGGTTCAATAATGCAAAGTTTGTTCAAGGGTGCATGGTCTGTACTTGCCATAACATAGGGAGGACAGTTAAGGTGCCCCCAAGGTGCACTCCAAAGCCCTTATACCCATTCCAGAGACTGCAGATTGACTTCATTCAACTTCCAAAGGTAGCTACATATGAGTATGTTCTGGTATGTGTGGACCTCTTCTCAGGGTGGCCAGAAGCCTGGACAACAGCTAAGACTAATACAAAGACTGTAGCCAAAAAGCTCTTATCTGAGGTATTGTGTAGATTATGGGTTCCAGAAGTAATCGAAAGTGATAGAGGAACTCATTTCACTTCAGAAGTATTACAAGAGATACTTCATGCTCTAGGTATAGAGCAAGCGTTTCACACGCAAAGTAGCGGCAAGGTAGAACGCCTTAAGGGAACTTTAAAGTTAAAGATCCAGAAGGCCATGGCAGAGACAGGAGAGCCATAGACTGAATAGTTGCCTATAGCATTGTACTCAGTCAGAGTGACCCCCACAGGAAATCTCAGTTAAGTCCATATGAGGTATTGTTTGGCACTGCTCCAAGGACAGGCCTATATTTCCCCAACAGCTTCAGGCTATTCATTCTGACATGACACAGTATGTGGGAGCATTGTACAGGAGATTGCAGCAGACTCACAATCGTGTTTTCAGTTCCATTCCAGATCCTTCTTCATTGGAAGGGACTCATGTGTTGAAACCTGCAGATTGGGTTACGGTCAAAAGGCATGTGAGAAAGGCTTTGAATCCTCGGTTTGATGGGCCATTCCAAGTCCAGCTAACTATTCCCACCTCTGTGAAATTGGAGGGGAGACCAACATGGATCCACGCCTCACACTGCAAGAAGTTGATCAAATTATGAGGTTGGGAAAAAATATATAAATTACAGTGATAAACGACCAACCCCCTCCCACACAAGTGATGGTCACTATGGCTCAGTTTTTCCCAGAACCTTCCGCTGCTGAACAGACAACAATTGTACCACCTACTCTACTCATATCTACCTTGAACTACAATTACACATACTGTGGAAGGAAGGTTGTGGAAAGCCTAACTGATTGCATATATTGTGGGACTGAGTTATGAAAAAACAATAATTAAAAGACTCAATGACTGACAAATTGGGCTCACTCTCATAGTGCACCTTTCAAGGTGTGGATTCCACTGGTTGTGTAGGTCCAGGGTTAGATAGAAAAGATGACTCCTGTAAAAGACCCTCTGAAAGGATGCTTGATATCCCACAATTTGTGAGAATTAGTATTTTACCACTTTGTGTAGGTAGGGCGGTCTTAACCCAGTCTCTATATAAGCTGGAGTCACGTAGCGATGCACGCCAATCTGCTCTTACTAGTGTAGGGATAGGATGCTGCTGCTGCTGTGAGGGAGAGAATAGGACAGAATCTTTAATCTGAAGTGCTTGTTAACTCTGCGATCTACAGCGATTTTGTTTTGTGGGTGCAGTGCACAATTTTTTTTACCCTGCCTTGAGCCCAATGACACAGAAAAATAACTTTTATCCCTCTGTTAGATAGGTGGGCGTCGGCGACCATTTTCTGCAATTTCAGTGCACCAGCACTGCATATGTGCATTTGTGACCAATACAAGCGTTAGATACTGCTGTTATATTCTGGTATTAAAAAAAACACCCACTTTGGGCAAGATAATACATTTGCGGCCTTTGTTGCATTTGTGACAGTCGAGTACAAACTTGAAATACTGCTGTTATGTTCTGGTATTAAAAAAACACCCATTTTGGGCAAAATAATACTTTTGCGGCCTTTTTTGCATTTGTGAAAGTCAAATACAATCTTTAAATACTGCTGTTATATTTTAGTATAAAAAAATATATACCTATTTTGGGCAAGATAATACATTTGCGGCCTTTGCTACATTTCTGACAGTCAAATAGGGGTGGACGGTATAGGCGATATAGGCGATATGCGATATGAATTTGGGCCACGATATGGATTTTCGCCATATCGCCTATATCGCCTGACCGCGATATGATCATTTTCTCCTGAGCCGGCACAGCGGAGGGAGGAGGAGGAGGGAGGAGGGAGGAGGAGGGAGTCCCTCCCTCCCCACTGTGCGCGGCTGCCGCTGAAAACCAATGAGGACAGAGTAGGAGGAGGAGGGGAGGGACTGTGGCCACTGCACCACCAATGAATGTGCCGGCCATATCCCACAGGGTCCCCCTCCTCCCCCCCATCATTGGTGGCAGTTTGCAGTTCCGATCGGAGCCCCAGCAGTGTAATGCTGGGGCTCCGATCGGTTACCATGGGAGCCAGGACGCTGCTGAAGTCCTGGCTGCCATGGTATGTTAGTGAGCAGAGAGCAGCGCATTATACTCACGTGCGCTGTGGCCGCCGGTCGCTGCTTCTTCTGTCTGTGCGGCATATTGCTAATGCTTACAGCATTAGCAATGCGCCGCACAGACCTATGAGAAGGAGCGACCGGCGGCCACAGCGCATGTGAGTATAATGCGCTGCTCTCTGCTCACTAACATACCATGGCAGCCAGGACTTCAGCAGCGTCCTGGCTCCCATGGTAACCGATCGGAGCCCCAGCATTACACTGCTGGGGCTCCGATCGGAACGGCAAACTGCCACCAATGATGGGGGGGAGGAGGGGGACCCTGTGGCCACTGCCACCAATGATTAATGCGTTGCGTTAGCAGAGGGGACATATCAGAGGCAGGGGGAGAAGATCAGAGGCTGGGGAAGGGGGACATATCAGAGGCTGGGGAAGGGGGACATATCAGAGGCTGGGGAAGGGGGACATATCAGAGGCTGGGGAAGGGGGACATATCAGAGGCTGGGGAAGGGGGACATATCAGAGGCTGGGGAAGGGGGACATATCAGAGGCAGGGGAAGGGGGACATATCAGAGGCTGGGGAAGGGGGACATATCAGAGGCTGGGGGAGAAGATCAGAGGCTGGGGAAGGGGGGCAGATCAGAGGCTGGGGAAGGGGGGCAGATCAGAGGCTGGGGAAGGGGGGCAGATCAGAGGCTGGGGAAGGGGGGCAGATCAGAGGCTGGGGGAGCACATGAGAGGCTGGCGCCATGTGTAAAGTCCTATTCGCCCTAATAGAGCTCTATTAGGGTGAATATGATAAGGGTTCTAGCCCTTAATGAGGCCAATAGTTAAAAAATAAAAAGTTTAAAAAAAATAATTTAAACACCCCCCCCCCCATATAGAAAACAATATATCGCAATATATATCGCATATCGCACATGCTTAAAATTATATCGCAATATAGATTTTAGGCCATATCGCCCACCCCTACAGTCAAATACAAGCGTTAGATGCTGCTGTTATATTCTGGGTTTAAAAAAACAACAATTTATTTTTGCAAGACCCTACAACTGGTGCCTTTGCTACATTTGTCACAGTGAAATACAAGCTTGAAATACTGCAATAATATTCTGGGTTTAAAAAAACACCCATTTTTTGCAAGACCCTCCATCTGGGGCCTTTGCTGCATTTGTCACAGTGAAATACAAGCTTTAAATACTGCAGTTATACTCTGGGTTTAAAAAAACACCCATTATTAGCAAGATAATACATTTGCGGCCTTTTCTGCATTTCTGACAGTCTAATACAAGCGATAGATACTGCTGTTATATTCTGGTATTAAAAAAAACACCCATTTTGAAAAGATAATACATTTTGAGTCCTTTGCTGCATTTTTGACAGTCCTATAAAAGCGTTAGATACTGCTGTTATAGTCTGGTATTAAAAAAAAACACTCTTTTTGGGCAAGATAATACATTTGCGGCCTTTGTTGCATTTGTGACAATCAAATACAAACTTTAAATACTGCAGTTATATTCTGGGTTTAAAAAAACACCCATTTTGGGCAAGATAAGAAATTTGCGGCCTTTGCTGCATTTCTGACAGTCCAATACAAGCGATAGATACTGTTTTTATATTCTGGTATAAAAAAATAAAAACATTTTGGGCAAGATAATACATTTGCGGCCTTTTTTGCTTTTGTGACAGTCAAATACAAACTTTAAATACTGCTGTTATATTCTGGTTTAAAAAAAACTCAAATTTTCGGCAAGATAATATATTTGCGGACTTTGCTTAATTTCTGACAGTCCAATACAAGCGTTAGATACTGCTGTTATACTCTGGTATTTTAAAAAAACACCCATTTTTAGCAAGATAATACATTTGCGGCCTTTGTTGCATTTGTGACAATTAAATACAAGCGTTAGATACTGCTTTTATATTCTGGGTTCAAAAAACACCCATTTTTGGCAAGACCCTACATGTAGGGCCTTTGCTGCATTTGTCACAGTGAAATTCAAGATTTATTTGAAAAATTTCTGCCCACCATTTGTGAATAAGATGGCATTTCCACCAAATGTGATAGAAGGTGCCTTTCTCCTCTCCGCAACGCCAGCAGACATCTGATCCACCTTTATTATAAACAATTGTGGCATCAGGCGTCTTGTACCATCTTGTAAGAAGTTTAAACTCATTTTCCTGGATCCTCACGCATCTCGAGGATTTATGTGGAATCAGGAATAGGCGGGATTGTTCAGCTGGGGATAGGGTGCGATTAAGATCATTCTCCCAAAGTCTATTAAAGGCTGGTGTGGGCATCATGATAGGAGTGTTAAGTTTCCTATAAATTAGGGAGATTAGTTTGGCTATGGGGGTTCAATTGGATATTAAGCCTTCAAACCACGTGAGTGGTCTTATAAGAGAGTGATAGGGTATATTCTTTGAGATACAATTTCTCAGATAGGTAATAATAAATGAGTCAGGTATCAGGGATCATCTTTGAGAATCACATCATCAAAGAATTAAAGTATAGATATTTCGGAGCTTTTTAGGGAGGCAGGGAGGCTTTGTTTCAGTTCTATTGGAGCTAGGTCTATTAAGTCTCTGACTTGAATAGTCGGAGATGGAAGGGGGATACCATAGTTTGAGGTCTGGAACCATCTCCATGTCTCTAGTGTGGCTTTGATGGTTGGACTAAGGGTAAGGTTATTAAAGGGAGGAAGGTTGGTGAAAACCAAGAGGCTTCTAAATGAGTATCCTGCCAGTGAGGTCTCCATCTCTATCCAAGATTTATGGGGTGGGTGAATGAACCAGTCTAATACTCTTGCTAACAAAATAGATCAATTGTAAAGGAGGGGGTCTGGTAAACCTATGCCTGCATAGGTTCTAGGTTTTTGGAGTTGTGAAAGGGCAATCCTTGGTTTTTTCCCATTCCAGATAAACAACCTAATTTGTTTGATTAAGGTTTTGTAATATTTTTTAGGTATGGGAAGGGGTATCACTTGTTGTAGATAGTTCAGTCTGGGTAAAACCAAGGACATCACCATATTTTTGCACCCGAACCATGATAATGTTGGAGAATGAAGGTTGGTCAATTGTTCGGTCAGCGAGATGAGGAGAGGGGCGTAGTTAAGGTTGAATAGGTTGGATAAGTCTGGGGTTAATGTCATGCCAAGGAAGGATAGAAAGGGGGCATCCCAATTGAATGGAGATTGTTTGGCTAGATATGCTTTATTAGAGGGCTTTAATCCCATACAAAGAATATTAGATTTTTTGACGTTTATATTAAAGTTAGATAAGGTTCCAAATGCTTCTAACTAGAGTTGAGCGAACACCTGGATGTTCGGGTTCGAGAAGTTCGGCCGAACATCCCGGAAATGTTCGGGTTCGGGATCCGAACCCGATCCGAACTTCGTCCCGAACCCGAACCCCATTGAAGTCAATGGGGACCCGAACTTTTCGGCACTAAAAAGGCTGTAAAACAGCCCAGGAAAGAGCTAGAGGGCTGCAAAAGGCAGCAACATGTAGGTAAATCCCCTGCAAACAAATGTGGATAGGGAAATGAATTAAATTAAAAATTAAATAAATAAAAATTAACCAAAATCAATTGGAGAGAGGTTCCATAGCAGAGAATCTGTCTTCCCGTCACCCACCACTGGAACAGTCCATTCTCAGATATTTAGGCCCCGGCACCCAGGCAGAGGAGAGAGGTCCCGTAACAGAGAATCTGTCTTCATGTCAGCAGAGAATTAGTCTGCATGTCATAGCAGAGAATGAGGCTTCACGTCAGCCACCACTGCAACAGTCCATTGGCATATATTTAGGCCCAGCACCCAGGCAGAGGAGGGAGGTCCCGTAACAGAGAATCTGTCTTCATGTCAGCAGAGAATTAGTCTGCATGTCATAGCAGAGAATGAGGCTTCACGTCAGCCACCACTGCAACAGTCCATTGGCATATATTTAGGCCTAGCACACAGGCAGAGGAGAGGTTCATTCAACTTTGGGTAGCATCGCAATATAATGGTAAAATGAAAATAAAAATAGGATTGAATGAGGAAGTGCCCTGGAGTCCAATAATATATGGTTATGGGGAGGTAGTTAATGTCTAATCTGGACAAGGGACGGACAGGTCCTGTGGGATCCATGCCTGGTTCATTTTTATGAACGTCAGCTTGTCCACATTGGCTGTAGACAGGCGGCTGCGTTTGTCTGTAATGACGCCCCCTGCCGTGCTTAATACACGTTCAGACAAAACGCTGGCTGCCGGGCAGGCCAGCACCTCCAAGGCATAAAAGGCTAGCTCTGGCCACGTGGACAATTTAGAGACCCAGAAGTTGAATGGGGCCGAACCATCAGTCAGTACGTGGAGGGGTGTGCACACGTACTGTTCCACCATGTTAGTGAAATGTTGCCTCCTGCTAACACGTTGCGTATCAGGTGGTGGTGCAGTTAGCTGTGGCGTGTTGACAAAAGTTTTCCACATCTCTGCCATGCTAACCCTGCCCTCAGAGGAGCTGGCCGTGACACAGCTGCCTTGGCGACCTCTTGCTCCTCCTCTGCCTTGGCCTTGGGCTTCCACTTGTTCCCCTGTGACATTTGGGAATGCTCTCAGTAGCGCGTCTACCAACGTGCGCTTGTACTCGCGCATCTTCCTATCACGCTCCAGTGCAGGAAGTAAGGTGGGCACATTGTCTTTGTAGCGTGGATCCAGCAGGGTGGCAACCCAGTAGTCCGCACAGGTTAAAATGTGGGCAACTCTGCTGTCGTTGCGCAGGCACTGCAGCATGTAGTCGCTCATGTGTGCCAGGCTGCCCAGGGATAAGGACAAGCTGTCCTCTGTGGGAGGCGTATCGTCATCGTCCTGCCTTTCCCCCCAGCCACGCACCAGTGATGGACCCGAGCTGCGTTGGGTGCCACCCCGCTGTGACCATGCTTCATCCTCATCCTCCTCCACCTCCTCCTCATCCTCGTCCTCCTCGTCCTCCAGTAGTGGGCCCTGGCTGGCCACATTTGTACCTGGCCTCTGCTGTTGCCAAAAACCTCCCTCTGAGTCACTTCGAAGAGACTGGCCTGAAAGTGCTAAAAATGACCCCTCTTCCTCCTCCTCCTCCTCCTCCTCCTGGGCCACCTCCTCTTCCATCATCGCCCTAAGTGTTTTCTCAAGGAGACATAGAAGTGGTATTGTAACGCTGATAACGGTGTCATCGCCACTGGCCATGTTGGTGGAGTACTCGAAACAGCGCAACAGGGCACACAGGTCTCGCATGGAGGCCCAGTCATTGGTGGTGAAGTGGTGCTGTTCTGTAGTGCGACTGACCCGTGCGTGCTGCAGCTGAAACTCCACTATGGCCTGCTGCTGCTCGCACAGTCTGTCCAGCATGTGCAAGGTGGAGTTCCACCTGGTGGGCACGTCGCATATGAGGCGGTGAGCGGGAAGGCCGAAGTTACGCTGTAGCGCAGACAGGCGAGCAGCGGCAGGATGTGAACGCCGGAAGCGCGAACAGACGGCCCGCACTTTATGCAGCAGCTCTGACATGTCGGGGTAGTTGTGAATGAACTTCTGCACCACCAAATTCAGCACATGCGCCAAGCAAGGGATGTGCGTCAAATTGGCTAGTCCCAGAGCTGCAACGAGATTTCGCCCATTATCACACACCACCAGGCCGGGCTTGAGGCTCACCGGCAGCAACCACTCGTCGGTCTGTTGTTCAATACCCCGCCACAACTCCTGTGCGGTGTGGGGCCTGTCCCCCAAACATATGAGTTTCAGAATGGCCTGCTGACGTTTACCCCGGGCTGTGCTGAAGTTGGTGGTGAAGGTGTGTGGCTGACTGGATGAGCAGGTGGAAGAAGAGGAGGAGGAAGCCGAGAAGGAGGAGGTGGCAACAGGAGGCAAAGAATGTTGCCCTGCGATCCTTGGCGGCGGAAGGACGTGCGCCAAACAGCTCTCCGCCTGGGGCCCAGCTGCCACTACATTTACCCAGTGTGCAGTTAGGGAGATATAGCGTCCCTGGCCGTGCTTACTGGTCCACGTATCTGTGGTTAGGTGGACCTTGCTACAGATGGCGTTGCGCAGTGCACACTTGATTTTATCGGATACTTGGTTGTGCAGGGAAGGCACGGCTCTCTTGGAGAAGTAGTGCCGGCTGGGAACAACATACTGTGGGACAGCAAGCGACATGAGCTGTTTGAAGCTGTCTGTGTCCACCAGCCTAAATGACAGCATTTCATAGGCCAGTAGTTTAGAAATGCTGGCATTCAGGGCCAGGGATCGAGGGTGGCTAGGTGGGAATTTACGCTTTCTATCAAATGTTTGTGAGATGGAGAGCTGAACGCTGGCGTGTGACATGGTTGAGACGCTTGGTGACGGAGGTGGTGGTGGTGGTGTTGGTGGTACATCCCCTGTTTGCTGGGCGGCAGGTGCCAACGTTCCTCCAGAGGCGGAGGAAGAGGCCGAGGCGGCAGCAGCAGAATAGGCCGAGGCGGCAGCAGCAGAAGAGGTAGCAGGGGGAGCCTGAGTGACTTCCTTGGTTTTAAGGTGTTTACTCCACTGCAGTTCATGCTTTGCATGCAGGTGCCTGGTCATGCAGGTTGTGCTCAGGTTCAGAACGTTAATGCCTCGCTTCAGGCTCTGATGGCACAGCGTGCAAACCACTCGGGTCTTGTCGTCAGCACATTGTTTGAAGAAGTGCCATGCCAGGGAACTCCTTGAAGCTGCCTTTGGGGTGCTCGGTCCCAGATGGCGGCGGTCAGTAGCAGGCGGAGTCTCTTGGCGGCGGGTGTTCTGCTTTTGCCCACTGCTCCCTCTTTTGCTACGCTGTTGGCTCGGTCTCACCACTGCCTCTTCCTCCGAACTGTGAAAGTCAGTGGCACGACCTTCATTCCATGTGG
The DNA here is from genome assembly GCF_014858855.1 of Bufo gargarizans. Classification (NCBI taxonomy): domain Eukaryota; kingdom Metazoa; phylum Chordata; class Amphibia; order Anura; family Bufonidae; genus Bufo; species Bufo gargarizans. Next base: position 59,497 of record NW_025334531.1, read on the forward strand.
GGTCTAGGACCTCATCGTCCCCTGCATCGTCTTCCACCCAGTCTTGATCCCTGACCTCCTGTTCAGTCTGCACACTGCAGAAAGACGCAGCAGTTGGCACCTGTGTTTCGTCATCATCAGAGACATGCTGAGGTGGTATTCCCATGTCCTCATCATCAGGAAACATAAGTGGTTGTGCGTCAGTGCATTCTATGTCTTTCACCGCTGGGGAAGGGCTAGGTGGATGCCCTTGGGAAACCCTGCCAGCGGAGTCTTCAAACAGCATAAGAGACTGCTGCATAACTTGAGGCTGAGACAGTTTCCCTGGTATGCATGGGGGTGATGTGACAGACTGATGGGGTTGGTTTTCAGGCGCCATCTGTGCGCTTTCTGCAGAAGACTGGGTGGGAGATAATGTGAACGTGCTGGATCCACTGTCGGCCACCCAATTGACTAATGCCTGTACCTGCTCAGGCCTTACCATCCTTAGAACGGCATTGGGCCCCACCATATATCGCTGTAAATTCTGGCGGCTACTGGGACCTGAGGTAGTTGGTACACTAGGACGTGTGGATGTGGCAGAACGGCCACGTCCTCTCCCAGCACCAGAGGGTCCACTAACACCACCACGACCATGTCCACGTCCGCGTCCCTTACTAGATGTTTTTCTCATTGTTATGGTTCACCACAACAACAAATATATTATTTGGCCCAATGTATTGTATTCAAATTCAGCGGGATATAAATTTGAGGCCTAGTATTTAGGCGCTGGGTGACCGGTATGGATTTAGTGACAGAATTAGACTTGGAAATGCACAGAAGCGTGTGTGTGAAGTTATTCTGAATGACCCTATGTGCACCTTCAATATGATCTACCCTTTTAGGGATAGATTTCAAATAGCTCTGATATAGCAGAAACGACTAAATTATGAAATTGCTAAATTGGGAATTGTATTTCAACCCAGAACAAAAAATGTGCTTTGACGGACACTAAATAACTTTCCCAGCCACAACAGGACAGCGGTAACGAGAGATTTAGCGGGATATAAATTTGAGGCCTAGTATTTAGGCGCTGGGTGACAGGTATGGGTTTAGTGACAGAATTAGATTTGGAAATGCACAGTAGCGGGTGTGTGAAGTTATTCTGAATGACCCTATGTGCACCTTGAATATTATATACCCTTTTAGGGATAGATTTCAAATAGCTCTGATATAGCAGAAACCACTAAATTATGAAATTGCTAAATTGGGAATTGTATTTCAACCCAGAACAAGAAATGTGCTTGAACGGACACTAAATAACTCGCCCAGCTACAGCACTAGGGACAGATTTAGCTGGATATAAATTTGAGGCCTAGTATTTAGGCGCTGGGTGACCGGTATGGATTTAGTGACAGAATTAGACTTGGAAATGCACAGAAGCGTGTGTGTGAAGTTATTCTGAATGACCCTATGTGCACCTTGAATATTATATACCCTTTTAGGGATAGATTTCAAATAGCTCTGATATAGCAGAAACCACTAAATTATGAAATTGCTAAATTGGGAATTGTATTTCAACCCAGAACAAGAAATGTGCTTGAACGGACACTAAATAACTCGCCCAGCTACAGCACTAGGGACAGATTTAGCTGGATATAAATTTGAGGCCTAGTATTTAGGCGCTGGGTGACCGGTATGGATTTAGTGACAGAATTAGACTTGGAAATGCACAGAAGCGTGTGTGTGAAGTTATTCTGAATGACCCTATGTGCACCTTGAATATTATATACCCTTTTAGGGATAGATTTCAAATAGCTCTGATATAGCAGAAACCACTAAATTATGAAATTGCTAAATTGGGAATTGTATTTCAACCCAGAACAAAAAATGTGCTTTGACGGACACTAAATAACTTTCCCAGCCACAACAGGACAGCGTTAACGAGAGATTTAGCAGGATATAAATTTGAGGCCTAGTATTTAGGCGCTGGGTGACAGGTATGGGTTTAGTGACAGAATTAGACTTGGAAATACACAGTAGCGGGTGTGTGTGAAGTTATTCTGAATGACCCAATGTGCACCTTGAATATTATATACCCTTTTAGGGATAGATTTCAAATAGCTCTGATATAGCAGAAACCACTAAATTATGAAATTGTTAAATTGGGAATTGTATTTAAACCCAGAACAAAAAATGTGCTTTGACGGACACTAAATAACTTTCCCAGCCACAACAGGACAGCGTTAACGAGAGATTTAGCAGGATATAAATTTGAGGCCTAGTATTTAGGCGCTGGGTGACAGGTATGGGTTTAGTGCCAGAATTAGACTTGGAAATACACAGTAGCGGGTGTGTGTGAAGTTATTCTGAATGACCCAATGTGCACCTTGAATATTATATACCCTTTTAGGGATAGATTTCAAATAGCTCTGATATAGCAGAAACCACTAAATTATGAAATTGCTAAATTGGGAATTGTATTTCAACCCAGAACAAGAAATGTGCTTGAACGGACACTAAATAACTCGCCCAGCTACAGCACTAAGGACAGATTTAGCGGGATATAAATTTGAGGCCTAGTATTTAGGCGCTGGGTGACAGGTATGGGTTTAGTGCCAGAATTAGACTTGGAAATACACAGTAGCGGGTGTGTGTGAAGTTATTCTGAATGACCCAATGTGCACCTTGAATATTATATACCCTTTTAGGGATAGATTTCAAATAGCTCTGATATAGCAGAAACCACTAAATTATGAAATTGCTAAATTGGGAATTGTATTTCAACCCAGAACAAGAAATGTGCTTGAACGGACACTAAATAACTCGCCCAGCTACAGCACTAAGGACAGATTTAGCGGGATATAAATTTGAGGCCTAGTATTTAGGCGCTGGGTGACCGGTATGGATTTAGTGACAGAATTAGACTTGGAAATGCACAGAAGCGTGTGTGTGAAGTTATTCTGAATGACCCTATGTGCACCTTGAATATTATATACCCTTTTAGGGATAGATTTCAAATAGCTCTGATATAGCAGAAACCACTAAATTATGAAATTGCTAAATTGGGAATTGTATTTCAACCCAGAACAAGAAATGTGCTTGAACGGACACTAAATAACTCGCCCAGCTACAGCACTAAGGACAGATTTAGCGGGATATAAATTTGAGACCTAGTATTTAGGCGCTGGGTGACAGGTATGGGTTTAGTGCCAGAATTAGACTTGGAAATACACAGTAGCGGGTGTGTGTGAAGTTATTCTGAATGACCCAATGTGCACCTTGAATATTATATACCCTTTTAGGGATAGATTTCAAATAGCTCTGATATAGCAGAAACCACTAAATTATGAAATTGCTAAATTGGGAATTGTATTTCAACCCAGAACAAGAAATGTGCTTGAACGGACACTAAATAACTCGCCCAGCTACAGCACTAAGGACAGATTTAGCGGGATATAAATTTGAGGCCTAGTATTTAGGCGCTGGGTGACAGGTATGGGTTTAGTGCCAGAATTAGACTTGGAAATACACAGTAGCGGGTGTGTGTGAAGTTATTCTGAATGACCCAATGTGCACCTTGAATATTATATACCCTTTTAGGGATAGATTTCAAATAGCTCTGATATAGCAGAAACCACTAAATTATGAAATTGCTAAATTGGGAATTGTATTTCAACCCAGAACAAGAAATGTGCTTGAACGGACACTAAATAACTCGCCCAGCTACAGCACTAAGGACAGATTTAGCGGGATATAAATTTGAGGCCTAGTATTTAGGCGCTGGGTGACAGGTATGGGTTTAGTGCCAGAATTAGACTTGGAAATACACAGTAGCGGGTGTGTGTGAAGTTATTCTGAATGACCCAATGTGCACCTTGAATATTATATACCCTTTTAGGGATAGATTTCAAATAGCTCTGATATAGCAGAAACCACTAAATTATGAAATTGCTAAATTGGGAATTGTATTTCAACCCAGAACAAGAAATGTGCTTGAACGGACACTAAATAACTCGCCCAGCTACAGCACTAAGGACAGATTTAGCGGGATATAAATTTGAGGCCTAGTATTTAGGCGCTGGGTGACAGGTATGGGTTTAGTGCCAGAATTAGACTTGGAAATACACAGTAGCGGGTGTGTGTGAAGTTATTCTGAATGACCCAATGTGCACCTTGAATATTATATACCCTTTTAGGGATAGATTTCAAATAGCTCTGATATAGCAGAAACCACTAAATTATGAAATTGCTAAATTGGGAATTGTATTTCAACCCAGAACAAGAAATGTGCTTGAACGGACACTAAATAACTCGCCCAGCTACAGCACTAAGGACAGATTTAGCGGGATATAAATTTGAGGCCTAGTATTTAGGCGCTGGGTGACAGGTATGGGTTTAGTGCCAGAATTAGACTTGGAAATACACAGTAGCGGGTGTGTGTGAAGTTATTCTGAATGACCCAATGTGCACCTTGAATATTATATACCCTTTTAGGGATAGATTTCAAATAGCTCTGATATAGCAGAAACCACTAAATTATGAAATTGCTAAATTGGGAATTGTATTTCAACCCAGAACAAGAAATGTGCTTGAACGGACACTAAATAACTCGCCCAGCTACAGCACTAGGGACAGATTTAGCTGGATATAAATTTGAGGCCTAGTATTTAGGCGCTGGGTGACCGGTATGGATTTAGTGACAGAATTAGACTGGGATATGGCCAAAAAATAAACAGACTATTGCTGGTTAAATGCACTTGGTGTGACAGCTTCACCCTGATGTAGGCTTTAGCCAAAAAACAACCACACCATTGAGGGTTAAATGCACTTGGTGACAGGCGCAGCTTGCCCCTGATTTAGTATATGGCCAAAAAATGAACAGACTATTGCTGGTTAAATGCACTTGGTGTGACAGCTTCACCCTGATGTAGGCTTTAGCCAAAAAACAACCACACCATTGAGGGTTAAATGCACTTGGTGACAGGCGCAGCTTGCCCCTGATTTTGTATATGGCCAAAAAATGAACAGACTATTGCTGGTTAAATGCACTTGGTGTGACAGCTTCACCCTGATGTAGGCTTTAGCCAAAAAACAACCACACCATTGAGGGTTAAATGCACTTGGTCGCAGCTTGTGCTGGCGCACCACAAGACACAAAATGGCCGCCGATCACCCCAGAAAAATGTGACTGACAAACGGTCTGTGCAGCCTAAAAACAGTGAGCAATTGAGGATCAGCAGCTCAATGATCCACAGCTGCAGATCGATCAGTTAATCAAGTCCTTTGGAGGAGTTAATCTGCCTAATCTCGCCCTACTGTCGCAGCCGCAACCTCTCCCTACGCTAATCAGAGCAGAGTGACGGGCGGCGCTATGTGACTCCAGCTTAAATAGAGGCTGGGTCACATGGTGCTCTGGCCAATCACAGCCATGCCAATAGTAGGCATGGCTGTGATGGCCTCTTGGGGCAAGTAGTATGACGCTTGTTGATTGGCTGCTTTGCAGCCTTTCAAAAAGCGCCAAGAAAGCGTCACAAAAGCGCGAAGAAAGCGACGAACACCGAACCCGAACCCGGACTTTTACGAAAATGTCCGGGTTCGGGTCCGTGTCACGGACACCCCAAAATTCGGTACGAACCCGAACTATACAGTTCGAGTTCGCTCATCCCTACTTCTAACATGTTATATATAAGGGGCAATGACGTCTCTGGATTAGTAGTTAAGACCATAAGGTCGTCAGCAAACGCTGCTACCTTGTGATCCTGACCCCCCATTTTTACACCCTGTATTTTACTTTCTTGTCTAATGGATTGAAAGAGCGGCTCCATCACCATCACAAATAATAATGGCGAGAGAGGGCAGCCCTTCCTTGTACCGTTTTTTATGGAAAAAGGAGGGGAAAAAGGGCTGTTTATCATAACTGAGGCAGATGTATTATGGTACATAGAAAAAAATCACTTGTATAAAGGCTTGGGGAAGGCCTAATTTTTCTAAAGTTAAAGACATAAATGTCCATCTGACCCTATCAAATGCCTTCTCAGCATCTGTGCTGAGAAGGACTAGGGGGTGGGCAAATTTTTGGGCATGGAACATGGCATTCACCAATCTGGCAGAGTTATCCTTCCCCTCTCTTCCTAGCACAAAACCAGTTTGGTCTTTATGGATCTGTTTTGGAAGGAGGGGAGCAAGGCGGTTTGCCATCATTTTTGCAAGGAGTTTTAAATCTAAATTTAGGAGTGAGATAGGGCGATAGTTAACGCATTGTGCCGGGTCTTTTCCCTCTTTGGGTATGATGGATATATGTGCTTTTGTCATATCTGGGGATAAGGGCACGCCTTGTAGTGATAAATTACAAACATTGTTCAGGTGAGGGATAAGGGATTTACTGAATGTTTTGTAATAGATCACCGGAAGGCCATCTGGTCTTGGAGCTTTGCCTTTAGGCAGATTTTTTATAGCGGAGGATAATTCATCTAGCCGGAAAGTGTAGGTATTCTTTCTGTTGGTCTCCTAGCTTAGGGATATTGAGATTGTCTAGAAATCGGTTTATAGGGTCAGGGTGTTGAGAGGAGCCTACATCTCTCTCTGGTGAGGGAATGTTGTAAAGGGATTGGTAATATTCGTGGAACTGCTGGGCTATATCCTTGGTCATGAAGGCTTGAGAGCCATCAGTCCTAATGATTTTGTGGATGTAGCGTTTCGCTTTCCTTTTTTTGATCTTATTCATCATAAATTTGGAGACCTTATCTCCATGAGCAAAGAATTTGTATTGGGAGTGTAGAAAAAATTTAGATGTCTGGGAATTGAGATAATTTTTTAGTTCCACTCTAAGTTCTCCTAGACGAGAGAGATGCTTGCTCCAGGAGAGATTTTTTATGTAGGGACTCCAGTTTTTTAATTTCAGCGAGGAGATCATCCATAATGGCCTTGTTTTTCCTTTTAAGTTGTGTCCCTAGGCTAATGAAATGTCCCCTGATATATGCCTTGTGGGCATCCCAAAGCACCTGAGGGGAGGTCTCGGGGTGGGAGTTTAGGGTGAAGAATTCGTAAAGTTTTTTTGGGATGTATTGAATGTAGTCTTGGAAGGAGATCAACTGTTCGTTGAGTCTCCAGTTGAAGGATTTAGGAGGTATCTGTGGAGTAGAGATGGAGACCAACACCGGAGAATGGTCAGAGAAATGGATAGAGTCCATTTTTGCTTTAGAGCATAAATGAAGGTTTTCATTGGAGATAAATATAAGATCCAGTCTATGGTATGAGCCATGTACACTTGAGAAAAAGGTGTAATCTTGGCTAGGGGGTTAAAGATCCTCCAGACATCTGTAAGGCAAAGATTGTGGAGCTGTTTTTTTTTTATATAGCTGAGCGTTTTGAATGATATGGCAGATTTTTGCGACGATGAGTCCAGGAAAGGGTCTAATGATAGATTAAAATCACCGCCAGTAATAACTACTCCTTCCTTAAAAGTGTCAATGATCGGGAATAATTCATTAAACCAGTTTTTGTGATTGTTATTAGGGGCATAAATGTTGATAATGGTATATACTTGATTTGAAATGGTACCCTTCAAGAGTATATATCGCCCTTCCGCATCTTGGATATGAGAGAGGTACTGGAAGGGTGTATCACTTCCGAATCCAACACTCACTCCTCTGGATGCTGAGGAATTGGAGCCACAGTGAAACCACAAGGGATAGTGAGAATGACACATGTTAGGGTATTTATTACATTTAAAATGGGTTTCCTGTAACAGAAGAATCGAGCAATTGAGGCGCTTCAAATATGATAAAATTTGACACCTTTTAGATGGTGCGTTAAAACCCCTCACATTATATGTCACCACCTTAAGTTCTGCCATATTTGAGTTTAGTATATGGGACATATAGGAGTTTTGTGGGATCACCTTGGCTCATGAGTAGGAATGAGTGAACCCGAACTGTATAGTTCGGGTTCGTACCGAATTTTGGGGTGTTCGTGACACGGACCCGAACCCGAGCATTTACGTAAAAGTCCGGGTTCGGGTTCAGTGTTCGGCGCTCTCTTGGCGCTTTTTGAAAGGCCGCAAAGCAGCCAATCAACAAGCGTCATACTACTTGCCCCAAGAGGCCATCACAGCCATGCCTACTATTGGCATGGCTGTGATTGGCCAGTGCAGCATGTGACCCAGCCTCTATTTAAGCTGGAGTCACGTAGCGCTGCACGTCACTGTGCTCTGATTAGCGTAGGGATAGGATGCAGCTGCTGCTGTTAGGGCGAGATTAGGCAGTGATTAACTCATCAAAAACACTTAATGAAGTGATCGATCTACAGCTGTGTATCATTCAACTTCTGCTAGTTAATTGCTCATGTTTTTTAGGCTGCCCAGAGCGTTTTTCTGTCACTTTTTTCTGGGGTGATCGGCGGCCATTTTGTGTCTTGTGGTGCGCCAGCACAAGCGGCCACCAGGGCCATTAAACCATTAATAGTGTGTTTTTTTTTTTTGCTATATCCTACATCCGAGGCTTGGCTGTGCTTGCTATTTTATTAAGGGGTGAAATACAATTGCCAAAATAGCAGTACCCTAAATCTGGTGTTTCAGCTGTGGCCAGCCAATTGTAATACTGTCTGCTGTCTGGCAATGGATATATTTTTTTCTGGGGTGAAATTCAATTCCCAAATTATCAATTCCATAAATCTTTGGTTTCTGCTGTAGCAGGCCAAGTTTAAATCTACCCATAAAAGGGTATATTACATTTAAGGTGCGGATAGGGTCATCCTCAATAACTTCACACGCTACCGTGCATCTCCAAGTGTAATTCTGTTCGTAAAGGGATACCTGCCATCCAGGGCCTAAATACTAGGCCTACAATTTATATTCAGCTAAATCTGTGGTTACTGCTGTGCCTGTATTAGTGTAATACGGTACCTAAATAGATAGCCAGATAGTGTTAGGTGTTTGTAAAAAAAGGCCTGAATTTGAATTCAATATATTGGGCCACATAATTTTTTTCTTATTGTGGTGAACGGTAACAATGAGGAAAACATCTAGTAAGGAAAGCGGACGCAGACATGGTCATGGTGGTGTTAGTGGACCCTCTGGTGCTGGGAGAGGATGTGGCCATTCTGCCACAGCCACACGTCCTAGTGTACCAACTACCTCAGGTCCCAGTAGACGCCAGAATTTACAGTGATATTTGGTCGGGCCCAATGCCGTTCTAAGGATGGTAAGGCCTGAGCAGGTACAGGCATTAGTCAATTGGGTGGCCGACAGTGGATCCTGCACGTTCACATTATCTCCCACCCAGTCTTCTGCAGAAAGCGCACAGATGGCGCCTGAAAACCAAGCCCATCAGTCTGTCACATCACCCCCATGCATATCAGGGAAACTGTCTGAGCCTCAAGTTATGCATAAGTCTCTTATGCTGTTTGAGGACTCTGCTGGCAGGCTTTCCCAAGGGCATCCACCTAGCCCTTCCCCAGCGGTGGAAGACATAGAATGCACTGACGCACAACCACTTATGTTTCCTGATGATGAGGACATGGGAATACGACCTCAGCATGTCTCTGATGATGATGAAACACAGGTGCCAACTGCTGCGTCTTTCTGCAGTGTGCAGACTGAACAGGAGGTCAGGGAGGAAGACTGGGTGGAAGACGATGCAGGGGACTATGAGGTCCTAGACCCCACATGGAATGAAGGTCGTTCCACTGACTTGCAGAGTTCAGAGGAAGAGGCAGTGGTGAGACTGAGCCAACAGCGTAGCAAAAGAAGGAGCAGTGGGCAAAACAGAACACCCGCCGCCAAGAGAGTTCGCCTGCTACTGGCCACCGCAACCTGGGATCGAGCACCCCAAAGGCAGCTTCAAGGAGTTCCCTGGCGTGGCAGTACTTCAAACAATGTGCTGACGACAAGACCTGAGTGGTTTGCTCGCTGTGCCATCAGAGCCTGAAGCAAGGCATTAACGTTCTGAACCTTAGCACAACCTGCATGACCAGGCATCTGCATGCAAAGCATGAACTGCAGTGGAGTAAACACCTTAAAAACAAGGAACTTAGTCAAGCTCCCCCTCCTACCTCTTCTGCTGCTGCCTCGGCCTCTTCCTCCGAAACTGCCGCCTAGCAAACAGAGGATATACTACCAACACCACCACCTCCGTCACCAAGCATCTCCCCCATGTCACACGGCAGCGTTCAGCTCTCCATCTCACAAACATTTGAGAGAAAGCGTAAATTCCCACCTAGCCACCCTCGATCCCTGGCCCTGAATGCCAGCATTTCTAAACTACTGGCCTATGAAATTCTGTCATTCAGGCTGGTGGACACAGACAGCTTCAAACAGCTCATGTCGCTTGCTGTCCCACAGTATGTTGTTCCCAGCCGCCCCTACTTCTCCAAGAGAGCTGTGCCTTCCCTGCAAAACCAAGTATCCGATAAAATCAAGTGTGCACTGCGCAACGTCATCTGTGGCAAGGTCCACCTAACCACAGATACGTGGACCAGTAAGCATGGCCAGGGACGCTATATCTCCCTAACTGCACACTGGGTAAATGTAGTGGCGGCTGGGCCCCAGGCGGAGAGCTGTTTGGCGCACGTCCTTCCGCCGCCAAGGATTGCAGGGCAACATTCTTTGCCTCCTGTAGCCTCCTCCTCCTACTCCGCTTCCTCCTCCTCTTCTTCCACCTGCTCATCCAGTCAGCCACACACCTTCACCACCAACTTCAGCACAGCTCGGGGTAAACGTCAGCAGGCCATTCTGAAACTCATATGTTTGGGGGACAGGCCCCACACCGCGCAGGAGTTGTGGCGGGGTATTGAACAACAGACCGACGAGTGGTTGCTGCCGGTGAACCTCAAGCCCGGCCTGGTGGTGTGCGATAATGGGCGAAATCTCGTCGCAGCTCTGGGACTAGCTGGTTTCACGCACATCCATTGCCTGGCGCATGTGCTGAATTTGGTGGTGCACAAGTTCATTCACAACTACCCCGACATGTCAGAGCTGCTGCATAAAGTGCGGGCCGTCTGTGCGCGCTTCCAGCGATCACATCCTGACGCTGCCCGCCTGTCTGCGCTGCAGCGTAACTTCGGCCTTCCCGCTCACCGCCACATATGCGATGTGCCCACCAGGTGGAACTCCACCTTGCACATGCTGGACAGACTGTGCGAGCAGCAGCAGGCCATAGTTGAGTTTCAGCTGCAGCACGCACGGGTCAGTCGCACTGCGGAACAGCACCACTTCACCACCAATGACTGGGCCTCCATGCGAGACCTGTGTGCCCTGTTGCTCTGTACTGCGAGTACTCCACCAACATGGCCAGTGGCGATGATGCCGTTATCAGCATTACAATACCACTTCTATGTCTCCTTGAGAAAACACTTAGGGCGATGATGGAAGAGGAGGTGGCCCAGGAGTAGGAGGAGGAAGAGGGGTCATTTTTAGCACTTTTAGGCCAGTCTCTTGGAAGTGACTCAGAGGGAGTTTTTTTGCAACAGCAGAGGCCAGGTACAAATGTGGCCAGACAGGGCTCACTACTGGAGGACGAGGAGGATGAGGTGGAGGAGGATGAGGATGAAGCATGTTCACAGCGGGGTGGCACCCAACGCAGCTCGGGCCCAACACTGGTGCGTGGCTGGGGGAAACGGAGGACGATGACGATACGCCTCCCACAGAGGACAGCTTGTCCTTACCTCTGGGCATCCTGGCACACATGAGCGACTACATGCTGCAGTGCCTGCGCAACGACAGCAGAGTTGCCCACATTTTAACGTGTGCGGACTACTGGGTTGCCACTCTGCTGGATCCCCGGTACAAAGACAATGTGCCCACCTTACTTCCTGCACTGGAGTCTGATAGGAAGATGCGCGAGTACAAGCGCACGTTGGTAGACGCGCTAATGAGAGCATTCCCAAATGTCACAGGGGAACAAGTGGAAGCCCAAGGCGAAGGCAGAGGAGGTGCAAGAGGTCGCCAACGCAGCTGTGTCATGGCCAGCTCCTCTGAGGGCAGGGTTAGCATGGCAGAGATGTGGAAAAGTTTTGTCACCACGCCACAGCTAACTGCACCACCACCTGATACGGAATGTGTTAGCAGGTGGCAACATTTCACTAACATGGTGAAACAGTACGTGTACACACCCCTCCAAGTACTGACTGATGGTTCGGCCCCATTCAACTTCTGGGTCTCCAAATTGTCCACGTGGCCAGAGCTAGCCTTTTATGCCTTGGAGGTGCTGGCCTGCCCGGCAGCCAGCGTTTTGTCTGAACGTGTATTCAGCACGGCAGGGGGCGTCATTACAGACAAACGCAGCCGCCTGTCTACAGCCAATGTGGACAAGCTGACGTTCATAAAAATGAACCAGGCATGGATCCCACAGGACCTGTCCATCCCTTGTGCAGATTAGACATTTATACCTACCTCCCCTTAACCATATATTCTTGTACTCCAGGGCACTTCCTCATTCAAACCTTTTTTTTTAATTTTACCATTATATTGCGGGGCAACCCAAAGTTGAATGAACCTCTCCTCTGTCTGGGTGACGGGGCCTAAAAATATCTGACAATGGCCTGTTCCAGTGGTGGGTGACATGAAGCCTGATTCTCTGCTATGACATGAAGCTGTCACCACCAGACATCTGAGAAGCTCTGACAGACGTTCTTCAGAACCTCCCACTTAAGGTTTCTTTTGTTTTGCTTTAGTTTCCTCATCTCGTTAGCCTCTCTCAGCTGTCATGTAGTTGCACTGATTGCATCCCTTTAAATCCCTTCCCATACTGCATCACTTTGCTGTTTATACAACTTCCTGGAGTGTATGCATGCTGGATGCTACTACTGAGTCTTCTACAGATACGTTTTGTTCATTCATTTGTATTTTCCTGTTTGCTGGATCCCAGGTGACCCTGACTCCCTCTGTATCAAGTTTAGGGAGCCGGTGGTCATGTCCCCTCACTATTATAGGGTGTTCAGGGGTTATACAGTCGAGGTACGAGGATATGCGATCTTCTACCATTGAGAATTTTGCATAGGCTGAGCAGTTAGGGAGAGAGCCAGGTCTGTTGCAGGGCTATCCCTTTGGTTCCTTAGTTTTGGATCCAGTCAGTCGGATCTTCCTTTTGTGTCTTCTAGTTTGCTGTACACCTTCTGTGACAGAAGCCTAAATCTCTGTTATGGGACCTCTCTCCTCTGTCTGTGTGCCGGGGCCTAAAAATATCTGACAGTGGCCTGTTCCAGTGTTAGGTGACATGAAACCTGATTCTCTGCTATGACATGAAGCCTGATTCTCTGCTATGGGACCTCTCTCCTCTGTCTGGGTGCCGGGGCCTAAAAATATCTGACAGTGGCCTGTTCCAGTGTTGGGTGACATGAAGCCTGATTCTCTGCTATGACATGAAGCCTGAATCTCTGCTATGAGACCTCTCTCCTCTGTCTGTGTGCCGGGGCCTAAAAATATCTGACAGTGGCCTGTTCCAGTGGTGGGTGACATGAAGCCTGATTCTCTGCTATGGGACCTCTCTCCTCTGTCTGGGTGCCGGGGCCTAAAAATATCTGACAGTGTCCTGTTCCAGTGGTGGGTGACATGAAGCCTGATTCTATGCTATGGGACATCTCTCCTCTGTCTGGGTGCCGGGTAGCGTGGCCACTAGCTTCACCCTAGAAAGCCGGACTGACCCAAACCACACCCACAACGCCCCAAACCACTCCCACAATGACAGAAACCACGCCTCCAAATCACATACAGCCACGCCCCCACCATTGGCTGAAAAAACACATGGGAGGAGAGGGATGAACTTTGTGAATGGAAGGTGAGCTGGGGGCAAACGGGGTGCTTCTCTCACCCTCAGTCAGCCACAGGGAGCCATATCTGTGGCTCTAGTGACTGACTGGGGGTGAGAGAAGCCTCAGTCAGTTGCTGTAGCTCATGCTCAAACAGCACAATGCTGCTGTCTGAGCGTGAGCCACTCAAAAGGAGGACATCCCTGTGTCCGTCCAGGCACTGCGCCGGACAGGGGACAGGGAGCCTGAAAACCGGACTGTCCGGCCTAAAACTGGACCTCTGGCCACCCTAGTGCCAGCGCCTAAAAATATCTGACAATGGCCTGTTCCATTGTTGGGTGACATGAAGCCTGATTCTCTGCTATGACATGAAGCCTGAATCTCTGCTATGGGACCTATCTCCTCTGTCTGGGTGTTGGGGCCTAAAAATATCTGACAGTGGCCTGTTCCAGTGGTGGGTGACATGAAGCCTGATTCTCTGCTATGACATGAAGCCTGATTCTCTGCTATTGGACCTCTCTCCTCTGTCTGGGTGCCGGGGCCTAAAAATATCTGACAGTGGCCTGTTCCAGTGGTGGGTGACATGAAGCCTTATTCTCTGCTAAGACATGAAGCCTGATTCTCTGCTATGGGACCTCTCTCCTCTGTCTGGGTGCCGGGGCATAAATATCTGACAGTGGCCTGTTCCAGTGGTGGGTGACATGAATCCTGATTCTCTGCTATGGGACCTCTCTCCAATTGATATTGGTTAATTTATTTTTATAAATTTTTTTATTCATTTCCCTATCCACATTTGTTTGCAGGGGATTTACCTAAATTTTGCTGCCTTTTGCAGCCCTCTAGCCCTTTCCTGGGCTATTTTACAGCCTTTTTTAGTGCCGAAAAGTTTGGGTCCCCATTGACTTCAATGGGGTTCGGGTTCGGGGCAAAGTTCGGGTCGAGTTCGGATCCCGAACCCGAACATTTTCGAGAAGTTTGGCCGAACTTCTCGAACCTGAACATGCAGGTGTTCGCTCAACTCTACTCGTGAGTAAAGGATAGGGGGGAAGGTCTACCAACCGAGGTTTTTTTTTAGCAATTGGGGCTATGGCAGGTGTGTATATATCGACTGTACTACCCAAAAACTTGTTATTTGAACAAAGAACTGTACAACTGGAAAGTAACAAAAAACAACAGTATCCCAGCATAATAGGTTATAGGATACAGTAAATTAATTCTGCAATAGAAAAGCGGGAAAGAAAGAAGTGGAGAAAGTTGAGAGAGTTTAGGGGGGGTTTGTATAGAGTACATACTTCAGCCCTGCAAACAGGGAGAGGGTCAGGTGCGGTGACGGAGTGAAAAAGAAAGCATATCAGTAAAAGTTGTCAGGAGACATGGAGCTGTTTAGATAAGATAGTAGTGAAGGAAATAAGCGTTAGGAAATAAGATATCTCAGAGAGAAGTCATATCAGACACTCGGGTTTACCCAGAAGTCTATCAGTCTCCCAGCGGTAGTATCTTGGGGGTAGATTTCTGGTTTCCTCATCTTTCTCTCTGCTGTTTAGGGGTAAGTTGCTTATCCAGAGGTTCAATTGCTGGTAGAGATGGAAGGCTTGACAAATTCTGAATAGGGTCCTAGTCCAGAATGTCTAGTGGGTTAATCTTCAGGTGACTGTAGATCTTATCTAAATCCAAGAATGAAGAGATATAAAGCCGTTTTCCTTCATAAAAGAAGGACAGTCCAAAGGGAAAGGACCATCGGTAAGGTATACTTTTTTCTCTTAGCCAATTTGTTAGCGGCTTAAGAGCATTTCTCTTCCTCAGGGTGGATTGGGCGAGATCTTGAAAAACCAAGATGTTATGGTCGTCCAGATTTATAGGCTGGGAATCTCTTGATTTATTTAAGGCTTCACACTAGCGTTCGGCTGTCCTCTCGTGAGCTCCGTTTGAAGGGGCTCACGAGCGGACCCGAACGCTTCCGTCCAGCCCTGATGCAGTCTGAATGGATGAGGATCCGCTCAGACTGCATCAGTCTGGCGGCGTTCAGCCTCCGCTCCGCTCGCCTCCGCACGGACAGGCGGACAGCTGAACGCTGCTTGCAGCGTTCGGGTGTCCGCCTGGCCGTGCGGAGGCGTGCGGATCCGTCCAGACTTACAATGTAAGTCAATGGGGACGGATCCGTTTGAAGATGCCACAATATGGCTCAATCTTCAAGCGGATCCGTCCCCCATTGACTTTACGCTGAAAGTCTGGACGGATCCGTCCGAGGCTATTTTCACACTTAGCTTTTATATGCCAATATAATGCAGACGGATCCGTTCTGAACGGAGCCTCCATCTGCATTATTATGATCGGATCCGTTCAGAACGGATCCGATCGAACACTAATGTGAAAGTAGCCTAAGACGGCTTCTTTAACTTGGAAGTAGAGTTGAGCGAACACCTGGATGTTCGGGTTCGAGAAGTTCGGCCAAACTTCCCGGAAATGTTCGGGATCCGAACTCGACCTGAACTTTGCCCCGAACCCGAACCCTATTGAAATCAATAGGGACCCGAACTTTTCGGCACTAAAAAGGCTGTAAAATAGCCCAGGAAAGGGCTAGAGGGCTGCAAAAGGCAGCAAAATGTAGGTAAATCCCCTGCAAACAAATGCGGATAGGGAAATGAATAAAAATAAAAATAAAATAAATTAAAATTAACCAATATCAATTGGAGAGAGGTCTCATGGCAGAGAATCAGGCTTCATGTCATAGCAGAGAATCAGGCTTCACGTCACCCACCACTGGAACAGGCCATTGTCAGATATTTAGGCCCCGGCACCCAGACAGAGGAGAGAGGTCCCATAGCAGAGAATCAGGCTTCATGTCATAGCAGAGAATCAGGCTTCACGTCACCCACCACTGGAACAGGCCATTGTCAGATATTTAGGCCCCGGCACCCAGACAGAGGAGAGAGGTCCCATAGCAGAGAATCAGGCTTCATATCATAGCAGAGAATCAGGCATCAAGTCATAGCAGAGAATCAGGCTTCAAGTCATAGCAGAGAATCAGGCTTCATGTCATAGCAGAGAATCAGGCTTCAAGTCACCCACCACTGGAACAGGCCATTATCAGATATTTAGGCCCCGGCACCCAGACAGAGGAGAGAGGTCCCATAGCAGAGAATAAGGCTTCATGTCATAGCAGAGAATCAGGCTTCACGTCACCCACTACTGGAACAAGTCACTGTCAGATATTTTTAGGCCCCGACACCCAGACAGAGGAGAGAGGTCCAATAGCAGAGAATCAGGCTTTATGTCATAGCAAAGAATCAGGCTTCAAGTCATAGCAGAGAATCAGACTTCATGTCATAGCAGAGAATCAGGCTTCATGTCACCCACCACTGGAACAGGCCATTGTCAGATATTTTTAGGCCCCGGCACCCAGACAGAGGAGAGAAGTCCCATAGCAGGGAATCAGGCTTCATGTCATAGCAGAGAATCATGCTTCATGTCACCCAACACTGGAACAGGCCACTGTCAGATATTTTTAGGCCCCGGCACCCAGACACAGGAGAGAGGTCTCATAGCAGAGATTCATACTTCATGTCATAGCAGAGAATCATGCTTCATGTCACCCAACACTGGAACAGGCCACTGTCAGATATTTTTAGGCCCCGGCACCCAGACAGAGGAGAGGTTCATTCAACTTTGGGTTGCCCCGCAATATAATGGTAAAATGAAAATAAAAAAAGATTGAATAAGAAACTGCCCTGGAGTACAATAATATATGGTTAAGGGGAGGTAGTTATAAATGTCTAATCTGCACAAGGGATGGACAGGTCCTGTGGGATCCATGCTTGGTTCATTTTTATGAACGTCAGCTTGTCCACATTGGCTGTAGACAGGCGGCTGCGTTTGTCTGTAATGACGCCCCCTGCCGTGCTGAATACACGTTCAGACAAAACGCTGGCCGCAGGGCAGGCCAGCACCTCCAAGGCATAAAAGGCTAGCTCTGTCCACGTGGACAATTTGGAGACACAGAAGGTCTACCAACGTGCGCTTGTACTCGCGCATCTTCCTATCATGCTCCAGTGCAGGAAGTAAGGTGGGCACATTGTCTTTGTACCGGGGAGCCAGCAGGGTGGCAACCCACTAGTCCGCACACGTTACAATGTGGGCAACTCTGCTGTCGTTGCGCAGACACTGCAGCATGTAGTCGCTCATGTGTGCTAGGCTGCCCAGAGGTAAGGACAAGCTGTCCTCTGTGGGAGGCGTATCGTCATGGTCCTGCATTTCCCCCCAGCCACGCACCAGTGATGGGCCCGAGCTGCGTTGGGTGCCACCCCGCTGTGAACATGCTTCATCCTCATCCTCCTTCACCTCCTCCTCATCCTCGTACTCCTTGTCCTCCAGTAGTGGGCCCTGTCTGGCCACATTTGAACCTGGCCTCTGCTGTTGCAAAAAACTTCCCTCTGAGTCACTTCTAAGAGACTGGCCTGAAAGTGCTAAAAATGACCCCTCCTCCTCCTGGGCCACCTCCTCTTCCATCATCACCCTAAGTGTTTTCTCAAGGAGACATAGAAGTGGTATTGTAACGCTGATAACGGTGTCATCGCCACTGGCCATGTTGGTGGAGTACTCGAAACAGCACAACAGGGCACACAGGTCTCGCATGGAGGCCCAGTCATTGGTGGTGAAGTGGTGCTGTTCCGCAGTGCGACTGACCTGTGCGTGCTGCAGCTGAAACTCCACTCTGGCCTGCTGCTGCTCGCACAGTCTGTCCAGCATGTGCAAGGTGGAGTTCCACCTGGTGGGCACGTTGCATATGAGGCGGTGAGTGGGAAGGCCGAAGTTACGCTGTAGCGCAGACATGCGAAAAGCGGCAGGATGTGAACGCCGGAAGCGCGCATAGACGGCCCGCACTTTATGCAGCAGCTCTGACATGTCGGGGTAGTTGTGAATGAACTTCTGCACCACCAAATTCAGCACATGCGCCAGGCAAGGGATGTGCGTCAAACCGGCTAGTCCCAGAGCTGCAATGAGATTTCGCCCATTATCGCACACCACCAGGCCGGGCTTGAGGCTCACCGGCTGCAACCACTCATCGGTCTGTTGTTCTATACCCCGCCACAACTCCTGTGCGGTGTGGGGCCTGTCCCCCAAACATATGAGTTTCAGAATGGCCTGCTGACGTTTACCCCGGGCTGAGCTGAAGTTGGTGGTGAAGGTTTGTGGCTGACTGGATGAGCAGGTGGAAGAAGAGGAGGAGGAAGCCGAGTAGGAGGAGGAGGCAACAGGAGGCAAAGAATGTTGCCCTGCAATCCTTGTCGGCGGAAGGACGTGCGCTAAACAGCTCTCCGCCTGGGGCCCAGCTGCCACTACATTTACCCAGTGTGCAGTTAGGGAGATATAGCGTCCCTGACCGTGCTTACTGGTCCACGTATCTGTGGTTAGGTGGACCTTGCCACAGATGGCGTTGCGCAGTGCACACTTGATTTTATCGGATATTTGGTCGTGCAGGGAAGGCACGGCTCTTTTGGAGAAGTAGTGGTGGCTGGGAACAACATACTGTGGGACAGCAAGCGACATGAGCTGTTTGAAGCTGTCTTTGTCCACCAAGCCTGAATGACAGCATTTCATAGGCCAGTAGTTTAGAAATGCTGGCATTCAGGGCCAGGGATCGAGAGTGGCTAGGTGGGAATTTACGCTTTCTCTCAAATGTTTGTGAGATGGAGAGCTGAACGCTGGCCTGTGACATGGTTGAGATGCTTGGTGACGGAGGTGGTGGTGTTGGTGGTACATCCTCTGTTTGCTGGGCGGCAGGTGCTAACGTTCCTCCAGATGCGGAGGAAGAGGCCAAGGAGGCGGCAAAAGCAGAAGAGGTAGCAGGGGGAGCCTGAGTGAGTTCCTTGGTTTTAAGGTGTTTACTCCACTGCAGTTCATGCTTTGCATGCAGGTGCCTGGTCATGCAGGTTGTGCTAAGGTTCAGAACGTTAATGCCTCGCCTCAAGCTCTGATGGCACAGCGTGCAAACCACTCGGGTCTTGTCGTCAGCACATTGTTTGAAGAACTGCCACGCCAGGGAACTCCTTGAAGCTGCCTTTGGGGTGCTCGGTCCCAGATGGCGGTGGCCAGTAGCAGACGGACTCTCTTGGTGGCGGGTGTTCTGCTTTTGCCCACTGCTCCCTCTTTTGCTACGCTGTTGGCTCGGTCTCACCACTGCCTCTTCCTCCGAATACTGAAAGGTCAGTGGCACGACCTTCATTCCATGTGGGGTCTAGGACCTCATAGTCCCCTGTATCGTCTTCCACCCAGTCTTCCTCCCTGACGTCCTGTTCAGTCTGCACACTGCAGAGAGAGGCAGTAGTTGGCACCTGTGTTTCGTCATCATCAGTGACATGCTGAGGTGGTATTCCCATGTCCTCATCAGGAAACATAAGTGGTTGTGCGTTAGTGCATTCTATCTCTTTCACCCCTGGGGAAGGGCTAGGTGGATGCCCTTGGGAAACCCTGCCAGCAGAGTCTTTAAACAGCATAAGAGACTGCTGCATAACTTGAGGGTCAGACAGTTTCCCTGATATGCATGGGGGTGATGTGACAGACTGATGGGCTTGGTTTTCATGCGCCATCTGTGCGCTTTCTGCAGAAGACTGGGTGGGAGATAATGTGAACGTGCTGGATCCACTGTCTGCCAACCAATTGACTAATGCCTGTACCTGCTCAGGCCTTACCATCCTTAGAACGGCATTGGGCCCCACCAAATATCGCTGTAAATTCTGGTGGCTACTGGGACCTGAGGTAGTTGGTTCACTAGGATGTGTGGCTGTGGCAGAACGGGCACGTCCTCTTTCAGCACCAGAGGGTCCACTAACACCACCACGACCATGTCCGCGTCCGCGTCCCTAACTAGATGTTTTCCTCATTGTTACCGTTCACCACAATAAGAAAAAAAATATTTGGCCCAATGTATTGAATTCAAATTCAGGCTTTTTTTTACAGACACCTAACACTATCTGGCTATCTATTTAGGTACCGTATTACACTAATACAGGCACAGCAGTAACGACAGATTTAGCTGAATATAAATTGTAGGCCTAGTATTTAGGCGCTGGATGACAGGTATCCCTTTAACGGACAGAATTAGACTTGGAAATGCACGGTAGCGTGTGAAGTTATTGAGGATGACCCTATCCGCACCTTCAATCTAATATACCCTTTTATGGATAGATTTAACCTTAATTAGAAACCACTAATTTAGGGAATTACTAAGTTGGGAATTGTATTTCAACCCAGAACAAAAACTGTGCTTCAGCAGACAGCAGACAGTATTACAATTGGCTAGCCACAGCTGAAACACCAGATTTAGGGTACTGCTATTTTGGCAATTGTATTTTACCCCTCAATAAAATAGCAAGCACAGCCAAGCCCCTGATGTCTGATATAGCAAAAAAACAACAACACACTATTGATGGTTAAAAATGGACTTGGTGGCAGCTTGTGCTGGCACACCACAAGACACAAAATGGCCGCCGATCACCCCAGAAAAAAGTGACTGAAAAACGCTCTGGGCAGCCTTAAAACAGTGAGCAATTGAATAGCATAGGTTGTATGATACACAGCTGTAAATCGATCACTTCAGTAAATAAATCACTGCCTAATCTCGCCCTAACAGCAGCAGCTGCATCCTCTCCCTACACTGATCAGAGCAGAGTGACGGGCGGCGCTACGTGACTCCAGCTTAAATAGAGGCTGGGTCACATGCTGCACTGGCCAATCACAGCCATGCCTATAGTAGGCATGGCTGTGATGGCCTCTTGGGGCAAGTAGTATGACGCTTGTTGATTGGCTGCTTTGCAGCCTTTCAAAAAGCGACAAGAAAGCGCCAAACACCGAACCCGAACCCGGACTTTTACGAAAATGTTCGGGTTCGGGTCCGTGTCACGGACACCCCAAAATTTGGTACAAACTATACAGTTCGGGTTCGCTCATCCCTACTTGGAAGCTGAGAAACTCACAAATGACATCTCTAGGAGGCATTTCAGGTGCAGGTTTGGGTTTTAAAGCCCTATGTGCCCTCTCCAGCTGGACTTCGTGGGCAGAGTCAGGACCAAGTATAGTGAGTCAGATCTGCATTATAGTATTGGGAATATTGCATGGTGCGACAGTTTCCGGTATACCTCTAAAACGCAAGTTATTGCGTCTGCCGCAATTTTCTTGGTCTTCGACTGCTGTGTAGAGCATGTTGAGATGTGTTGGTACAGCTTGAAGTTTTTCTGCGACTGCTGATTGATGTTGCAGCACAGGGGTCTGGGAATCTTCGAGAAGTTCTACTCTTTTCCCTATGTGGCGAATATCTTGCTTAATAGCCCCTATATCTTCACTTAGGGGTTCTAGTGCAGATGCCAGTGTGGAGGTCAGAGTCTCTCTGAGGTAGGAGCGAGAAATCGGGAGGGTGTCAGTATCTTCTTCGCCTCCCTGTGCTCCAGACAGGTTCTTTGTTGATTTGTAGGCGGCTGTGTGCGGTTAAGACAGCACCATCTTAGTTTCTCTGTGCACGTAGGCTGATGCAGCGTTTTTGATAAATTTCTCCAATTTTCACCATTTGAGACCAAACAGGCAAAGAAAACAGGCTAGCAGGGCGTTTTTACAGACGGAGCTGCTGCTTCAGACGTCCATTCAGAACAGGCGCAGGCTCCGCCCCCGAAATACAAGATTTAAATACTACAATTATATTCTGTTTTTTGCAAGACCCTACATCTTGGGCCTTTGCTGCATTTGTCACAGTAAAATAGAAGCTTTAAATACTGCAGTTATATTCTAGATTAAAAAAAAACACAAATTTTTTGCAAGATAATACATTTAGGTTCTTTCGCTGCATTTCTGACAGTCCTATACAAGCGTTAGATACTGCTGTTATATTCTGGTATTTAAAAAACACAGATTTTGGGCAAGATAATACATTTGCGGCCTTTGTTGCATTTCTGACAGTCCACTACAAGGGTTAGATACTGCTTTTATATTCTAGGTTCAAAAAACACCCATTTTTGACAAGACCCTACATCTGGGGCCTTTGCTGCATTTGTCACAGTGAAATACAAGCTTTAAATACTGCAATTATAATATGGGTTTAAAAAAACACCAATTTTTTGCAAGAACCTACATCTGGGGCCTTTGTTGCATTTGTCACAGTTAAATACAAGCTTTAAATACTGCAGTTATATTCTGGGTTTGAGAAACACCAATTTTTTGCAAGATAATATTTTTGCAGCCTTTGCTTGACAAGCGTTAGATACTGCTTTTATATTCTCGTATAAAAAAAAAAACACCAATTTTGGGCAAGATAATACATTTGCGGCCTTTGCTGCATTTGTCACAGTGAAATACAAGCTATAAATACTGCAGTTATGTTCTGGATTTTAAAAAAAAAACACCCATTTTTTGCAAGATAATACATTTTTTGTACTTTGCTGCTTTTTTGACAGTCCAATACAAGAGTTAGATACTGCTATGATATTCTGGTATTAAAAAAAAACACACATTTTGGGCAAGATAATACATTTGCGGCCTTTGCTGCATTTGTCACAGTGAAATACAAGCTATAAATACTGCAGTTATGTTCTGGATTTTAAAAAAAAAACACCCATTTTTTGCAAGATAATACATTTTTTGTACTTTGCTGCTTTTTTGACAGTCCAATACAAGAGTTAGATACTGCTATGATATTCTGGTATTAAAAAAAAACACACATTTTGGGCAAGATAATACATTTGCGGCCTTTGTTGCATTTGTGACAGTCAAATACAAGCGTTAGATACTGCTTTTATATTCTGGGTTCAAAAAAACACCCATTTTTGGCAAGACCCTAAATCTTGGGCCTTTGCTGCATTTGTCACAGTGAAATACAAGCTTTAAATACTGCAGTTATTTTCTGGGTTTAAAAAAACTCAAATTTTTTGCAAGACCCTAAATCTTGGGCCTTTGCTGCATTTGTCACAGTGAAATACAAGTTTTCAATACTGCAGTTATATTCTGGATTTAAAAAAGACACTTTTTTGCAAGATAATACATTTGCGGTGTTTGTTGAATTTCTGACAGTACAATACAAGTGTTAGATACTGCTGTTATAATCTGGTATTAAAAAACACCCATTTTGGGAAAGATAATACATTTTGGGTCCTTTGATGAATTTCTGACAGTCAAATACATGCGTTAGATACTGCTCTTTTATTTTGGTATTAAAAAAAACACACATTTTGGGCAAGATAATACATTTGTGGCCTTTGTTGCATTTGTGACCGTCAAATACAAGCGTTAGATACTGCTGTTATATTCCAGGTTCAAAAAACACCAATTTCTAGCAAGACCCTTCATCTGGGGCCATTGCTGAATTTGTCACAGTGAAATACAAGCTTTAAATGCTGCAATTATATTCTGGGTTTAAAAAAAAAAAATTTGGGGCAAGATAATACATTTTGGGTCCTTTGCTGCATTTCTGATAGTCAAATCCAAGCGTTAGATACTGCAGTTATATTCTGGTATTAAAAAAACACCCAATTTTGGAAAGATAATACATTTACGCCCTTTGTTGCATTTCTGACAGTCAAATATAAGCGTTAGATACTGCTGTTATATTCTGGGTTAAAAAAAACACCAATTTTTGGCAAGAACCTACATCTGGGGTCTTTGAGGCATTTGACACAGTGAAATACAAGCTTTAAAAACTGCAATTATATTCTGGGTTTTAAAAAACACCCATTTTTGTGCAAGATAATACATTTTGGGTCCTTTGTTGCATTTCTGACAGTCCAATACAAGCGTTAGATACTGCTGTTATATTCTGGTATTAAAAAAAAAACACCAATTTTTAGCAAGATAATACATTTGTGACCGTCAAATACAAGCGTTAGATACTGCTGTTATATTCTAGGTTCAAAAAACACCAATTTTTAGCAAGACCCTTCATCTGGGGCCATTGCTGAATTTGTCACAGTGAAATACAAGCTTTATATACTGCAAATATATTCTGGGTTAAAAAAACACCCATTTTTGGCAATACCCTACATCTGGTGCATTTGCCGCATTTGTCACAGTGTAATACAAGCTTTATATACTGCAATTATATTCTGGATTTAAAAAAACACCCATTTTGGGAAAGATAATTCATTTGCAGCCTTTGTTGCATTTCTGACAGTCAAATACAAGCGTTAGATACTGCTGTTATATTCTGGGTTAAAAAAAACACCAATTTCGGAAAGATAATACATTTGTGGCCTTTGTTGCATTTGTGACCGTCAAAAATACAAGCGTTAGATACTGCTGTTATATTCTGGGTTAAAAAAACACCCATTTTTGGCAAGATAATATATTTTGGGTCCTTTGCTGCATTTCTGACAGTCCAATACAAGCGTTAGATACTGTTATATTCTGGTATTAAAAAACACCCATTTGGGGCAAGATAATACATTTGCGGCCTTTGTTGCATTTGTCACAGTCAAATACAACCAGTCAATACTGCAGTTACATTTTTGGTTGACAAATTAAAACATTTTATGGCCGTGAAGTAATTGTATAAAATTCGCCTGTCACACTGTTGTGTGATCTCATGAAATTTTTCCTCTTTCTGACACCGGCACTGCCTTACTCTCAGTGAACTTAATTGTTGACTATTGGCGGTTACATTTTCGCCTGACATAAACCATCTTTTAGTTTGGTTGGGGAACACAAAGAATGAGGAGAGCGTCAAATAAAGGGACGTGTCTCCCACCCAGTCTCCTGCTGAAAGATCAGAGTTGGCACCTGCAGCCCATGGGCATCTGTCTTTCACCTCACCCCCTTGCAAATCAGCCAAGCAGTCTGAGCCCCAAGTCATGCAGCAGTCTCTTCTGCTTTTTTATGACTCTGCTGGCAGGGTTTCCCAGGGCCATCCACATAGCCCTGCCCCAGAAGTGGATGAGATTGAGTGCACTGATGCCCAACTACTTATGTTTCAGGATGAGGACATGTGAAGACCACCGCAGCACGTCTCGGATGATGACAAAACACAGGTGCCAACTGCTGCGGCTTTCTGCAGACCGACAAGGAGGGCAGGGGTGAAGATTGCGTGGAAGATGATGTGGAGGATGATGAGATACTAGACCCCACATGGAGTCAAGGTCATGCGGGTTGCATGTCTAGTTCGGAGGAAGAGGCGGTGGTCGCACAGAGGCACCAGCACAGCAAAAGAGGGAGCAGGTAGCAAAAGCATCTGTTACATTCTCGGGTGACATTTTTGCCGTGAATAAACCCCTGCTCTGCATAGGTGACAGGGACCTATTTTTTTTAAATCGTCTGTTCAATTGGTGGGTGACATGAACCCAGTTTTGCTGTGAATAAACCCCTGCTGTGCAAAGTTGACAGGGACCAAAATTTTTAAAAACGGTCTGTTCCATTGGTGGGTGACATTAACCCATTTTTGCCGATGAAAAACCCCAGCTCTGTATAGGCGACAGGAACTTAAATGTCAAAATTTTTTCTTTAATTGACGTGCGCCCTCTCCTTTCATTCGATCCTTCCGCTTTAATAACTTGTCCCACATTACAGCTCGATCACATTTCAGCCATTGACTTCCCTTTCTCACGCTACCTCTCCGGCGTGGAACCCTGATTCACCGATAACCGTAATCAACATGGTAGGTGCAGAAAAGAACATCGAAAGTTGATAGAGAAGATATCAAATTGGATCAGGATTGTGGACATCACGGGGACGTGCGATCAGGCAGAAGATATTTACAGTAAAAAAAGCGGCAGCAGGTCCTCTCCTGTCTAACGTTTCCAAATTGAAAATACCCCAGTGACATTCCCTATAATTTGTTATTAATCATTCAAATAACAGGGCATCTGAGGAGTCCTGTATTGCTATTTATCGTCACTACCTCCCCGAGTTGGGAGTAGGTAATTGCCGCGCGCCCCCTCCTTTACTTTGATGCTTCTGCTTCAATAAGTTGTCCCACATTTCCTCTCGATCCCATTTAAGTTTATCCATTGACCTCCCTTGGATGTGGTATCCCTATCTCAGTCTCCCTCTCCAGCCTGGAACCCTGATTCGCCGCTACCCGTGATCACCATGGTAGGCGCAGAAAAGAACATCGAAAGTTGATAGAGAATATATCCAATTTGATCGTGGACGTCACAGGGATGTGCGAGATGGTTGAGCAGTATGTGTGCACACGCCTAAACGTACTGACTGATGGGTCTGCCCCCTTAAACTTCTGGATCTCCAAATAGGGCACATGGCCTGAGCTTGCCCTTTACTCCTTGGAGGTGCTGGCCTGCCCTGCAGCCAGTGTATTGTTTGAACGTTTGTTTAGCACGGCAGGAGGGGGTTATCACAGGTTATATTTCCCAATGTTTTGGGGTGTACCCAAATTTAACCAAAAATAAAATACTAAAATAAAAACCAGTGTTGGCTACCTTCTCCTCCACCACCGCCGCTTTCACCCACATCGCCACATCCACCGCCTCCTCAACCCCCTACTCTATATGGACCTCCTCCTCCTAGATCAAGATTATTATAATTTTTATTTATTTTTTATGTTATTTTATGTCATTTCCCTATCCACATTTGTTTGCAGAGCACTTGCCATGCTCTAAACCACATTTTGCTGCCATTTGCAGCCCTCTAGCCCTTTCCATGACTTTTTTAGAGCCATTTTAGTTTTCAAAAGTTCGGGTCCTCATTGACTTTAATGGGGTTCGGGGTCAAGTTCAGGTCCCAAACTTGAACTTTTTGTGAAGTTCGGCCGAACCCGTCGAACACAAACATCCAGGTGTCCGCTCAACTCTAGTTATGAAGTCACTTTCTGGGGCTTACATATTAGAAACCACCCATAAATCACCCAATTTTAGAAACTACTCCCCTCAAGGTATTCAAAACAGATTTTACAAACTTAGTTAACCCTTCAGGTGCTCCGTGAGATTAAAGGAAAATGGGAATGACATTTCAAAATGTCACTTTTTTTTTTAGCAGATTTTAAATTTTTATCATTTTTTTTCTTCAACACATTAATGGTTAATAGCCAAACAAAACTGGAGTTTACAGAAGGACCCCATGTGAACTCAAAAATTGAAGTATGGGAGCACAGCGGGCTTCAGAGTGGAAGAAGCACCATATGGTTTTTGGAGAGCGGATTTAGTTGGAATGGTAACTGGGAGCTATGTCGCAATATGAAGACACCCTGAGGTGGCCCTACAATGGAAACCCCCAAAAAGTCACCCCATTCTGACAACTAGACCCCTCAAGGAATATTTCAAGGTGTGTAGTGAGCACTTTGACCAATCGGGCGTTTCACAGAATTAGTGGCTGTGAAAATGAAAAAAATATTTTATTTTCCCCCCAAAAGTTGCTTTACACCCACATTTTTCACTTTCACAAGGGATAACAGGACAAAATGCACCCCACATTTTGTTCCCCATGAATATGCCAACACCCCATATGTGCTCAAAAAATGATGTATGGGCGCACAGCAGGCTTCAGAGTGGAAGGAGCACCATATGGCTTTAGGAGAGCAGATTTAGCTGGTGTCACGAGTTGGAGGTCCCAGGAGAGACCACCGCGTCGTCAAGCAATAAACAAATGGAAATCAGGTACAGACACATAAGAGTTTATTGCACAAACAAAAACCAGGGAAGGCAGCACAGACAAAACATGAGCTCTATGTACCGTCAGCACAGTGGGAGAAAACCCCCACTGCGCCACTGTCTAGTAATACTCCAGAGGGGCGTGACTAAGCAACTCCTGGTATTCACTAGGGCCCCAGAAGGTAGGGTTAGGCTTTGCCGCAGGAAGTTGCCAGGGTCCACTCTGGAGTGTGAACTAGACAGTGACAGCAGGAACGAATGGACAACAGGTACCAGAAGGTACCGACGGCACATAGGCATACATAACAGACAGGCAAATACAAAACAGGGCAACTAATAACACAAGCAGAAATACATAGCAAGTAAAAAGGAGTGACAATGAGCAGAGAAGGACTTGCTCCACCAGTGGTATACTGCGTGGCCTTGCGCATAGCACTCTGCTGCAAAGGCTTGCTGAACACAGACATATGAATACACACAAAGTAACTAAAACATAACTGGCAGAACAGATAACAGAAAGACAGGAAAGAGGACGCCAATGAACAAGTAGGAAAGACAGACAGACACGGATCCCATGGGTCAGCAGCATGGGAGAGCGTACAAACCAGGAGCAGGACAAGACAACACACACCAGGAGAGCTGACAGAACTGAGGAAACCTCAGCCTTATATACAGGTTCCATGGGTGCAGCAGAGAGGCCACACCCATGGAGCAGACAGAGAGGATTAACTCCTAATAGGAACACAGGGGAGTTAACCCATACAGAACCACAAATAACACACAGAAACAAAACTTCAGCGAGGAGCGCCGAACAAGCAAGGACGGAAGGTCACAGCCAGAGGTAACGACTGTGACAGCTGGATTGGTAATTGGGAGCTATGTCACATGTGAAGACACCCTGAGGTGGCCCTACAGTGGAAACCCCCCATAAATGACCCCATTCTGGAAACTACACCCCTCAAGGAATATTTTAAGGTGTGTAGTGAGCACTTTGACCCATCAGGCTCTTCACAAAATTAGGAAACGCTTGGCTGTGAAAATTAAAAATTAAAACATTTTCCCCAAAAAGTTGCTTTACACCCACATTTTTCACTTTAACAAGGGGTAACAGGACAAAATGCACCCCACATTTTGTTCCCTATTTCCCCCAAATATGCCAGCACCACATATGTGCTCAAAAAATGATGTATGGGCGCACAGCAGGCTTCAGAGTAGAAGGAGCACCATATGGCGTTAGGAGAGCCGATTTAGCTGGAATAGTAATTGGGAGCTATGTCGCATGTGAAGACACCCTGAGGTGGCCCTACAGTGGAAACCCCAAAAAAGTTACCCAATTTCAGTAAAAAGCACTCCATATGAACATTTTAAGTGGTAGAGAAGGTACTTTTTGGCAAACAGGTGTCTCACAGAAGGCAGAAACGCTTGAGAAAGGATTTCAAAGCACACATTTGTAAAAATGAAAAATTACAAGTAGACCCCAATTTTTCACTTTCACAAGGGGTTAAAGGAGAAAATGCTCCCAAGTATATGTTCCCCATTTTCTCCCCATTCAGGAAACACCCCATATGTGCTTGTACCCTGCTGTATGGGCGCACAGCAGGCAAATGGCAAAATATGAATTTAGCTGGCAGGCCTGAATTGGCAGACATGGATTTTAGGTGTCATGTCGCATTAAATAAATTCCTGAGGTCCCCAGAAATGAAAAACACCAAGAAGTGACCCCAATTAGGAAAGAGCACCCCCGTACGAACATTTTAAGTCATAGAAAGGGTAATGTTTAGAAAACAGGTGTCTCACAGAAGGCAGAAATGCTAGAGAAAGCATTTCAAAGCACAAATTTGTAAAAATTACAAATTACTACCAGACCCCAATTTTTCCAGACCCCAAGGAGAAAATGCACCCCAGTATATGTTCCCCATTTTCGCCCCTTTTTGCAAACACCCCATATGTGCTTGCAGCCTGCTGTATTGGCTCACAGCAGGTCACTAGAGGCAAAAACTGGATTTTGCAGGCCTGAAAAACAGACATTTATTTTCGGTGCCATGTCGCAATAAATAAATTCCTGAGGTCCCCAGAAATTCAGGGGGTTGTATCCGGGAATCTTTTGCCTCATAAACCCGGAACCTGCAGGTGTACTTTCGCACAGATTGTACATTTTTATTCCATACTGTGCCCGCTTGCTGGGTAGATACTGGCAACTGGTCTATGCTAATTACTTTTTCTGGGGTGAACACATCTGTAAATTTGGTGTTGAGGTGCTCCAGGAGGGGTCGTATTTTGAATAGACGGTCAAAATGTGGGTCATTTGGGGGAGGGGGGGCACTGTGCGCAGGGCCGGCCTTTGGGGTGTGTGGGCTGTGCGGCCGCACAGGGCGCCATAGCAACAGGGGCGCCGGGCGGCTGACAGCTGGCAGTGTAATGGCGGCGGCTGGGCACAGGGAGATGAGCGCTCATCTCCAGTCATCTGTATTGCCGTCCTCAGGACAGCGATACAGATGCCTGCCTGTGCTGCGGTAGGGGAGGGAGAGGCGTGTCCCTTTCCCTTCCTTTGATAGGCTGCCGGCCTAGTGCCTGCAGCCTATCAGAGGCCGGCACAGGCGGCGCAATGACGTCATCGCGCCGCCTGAGCCATACAGCGTGGGACACAGGGCGCCTGAACACCTAAGGCCGGCCCTGACTGTGCGTAATCATTATAATGTAGGAATTTCAAAATGGATTCAAATCTTGTACGGGACATGGCCATCTTGTAAATTGGAGTGTGGTACAAGACATCTGAACTTCAATATTGTCTTATTTTGTGTTTTTTTACCAGGCCCATATGCAGCAACCGCCTCCAAAACTTCATAATGTCTGCTGCATTTACAGGGGTCCAACCTAGGGGTCTAGCATGTGTGGATGTCGGGTTTTGAGCAATAAACTGCTGGGCGTACAAATATGTTTGGGTCACCATCAAATTTATGAGATCGTCAGAGAAATAGATTAAAAAAAAAATCTATTTCTGTGAAGCCCATGCAGTCAATATGAATTCCAGAATTTCCCACAAACTCTGGAATTTGGGGCTAATAATCCTCAGGCGGTGTGGTCCATAGGGGATCACTGGGGGGAAGGGGCTACTTCATCTCTCCTGGGGCATCTCCCTGAGGGTCCCTCATCACTGGATGACAATGATGATGGAGTAGAGGAGCAGAGGAATGTTGCATGTTCTCCCTCACTTGAAGACTCCGTTTCAGAGGCAAGGATGGCGTATGCCTCTTCAGCGGAGTACATTCTCTGGGATGGATGGGACATTTTTATTTTTATTGGTGTATGTAAAGTGAAAAGTGTCAGGGGGTGTATGTAGTGATTTAACACGTGAGGGGGCTTGTAATGAATTTAATTAAAATAAAATTTATGATAAAGAAAAAAAAAAAAAAAAGAAAAGAGAAAAAGATAAGTGGTAGGCCTCATGCACACGACCGTTGTTTTATTTCGTGTCCGTTGTTCCGTTTTTCATGATTTTTAGCGGACCCATTGACTTTCAATGGGTCCGTTGAAAACTCGGCTAATGCACCATTTGTCATCCGCGTCCATGATCCGTGGTTCCAGTCCGTCAAAAAAATATAACCTATCCTTTTTTTTTTCACGGAAAATGGTTTGCGGACCCATTCAAATCAATGGGACCGTGAAAAAACGTGGAGTTACACAAGATTGTCATCCGCGTCCGTTTTTTTCCTATCATTTGCTTGGCAAACTTGACACAGACTTTTTTTTACTTTCCTTCATGTCTGGTGATCCTCCAAAAATAAAGGAAGACACACGGAAACAAAAACGGAAACAGATCACAGAACAACGGAACCCTATTTGGTGGAACGGAACACAACAACGGTCGTGTGCATGAGGCCAAAGAATAAGATAAACATTTGGGAAAAAAAGGCTCCAAAGAAAAATAAAAACAAAAAAAGGCACTAACCCTGAGCAGACGCAGTCAGTAATTTACAGTACTGACCGGCGCTCAGCCGGTGCAGGACCCACACATGCAAACGGCACGTGTGTGGGTTCAAAAATCAAAAATACTACTAACTAAAATTGACATACAGTACAGACCAAAAGTTTGGACACACCTTCTCATTCAAAGAGTTTTCTTTATTTTCATGACTATGAAGGCATCAAAACTATGAATTATCACATGTGGAATTATATACATAACAAACAAGTGTGAAACAACTGAAAATATGTCATATTCTAGGTTCTTCAAAGTAGCCACCTTTTGCTTTGATTACTGCTTTGCACACTCTTGGCATTCTCTTGATGAGCTTCAAGAGGTAGTCACCTGAAATGGTTTTCACTTCACAGGTGTGCCCTGTCAGGTTTAATAAGTGGGATTGCTTGCCTTATAAATGGGGTTGGGACCATCAGTTGCGTTGAGGAGAAGGAGTCTTGAAGGAGTTCCCAGAGATGCTTAGCACTTGTTGGCCCTTTTGCCTTCACTCTGTGGTCCAGCTCACCCCAAACCATCTCGATTGGGTTCAGGTCCGGTGACTGTGGAGGCCAGGTCATCTGGCGCAGCACCCCATCACTCTCCTTCATGGTCAAATAGCCCTTACTTTCAAAGTTTTCCCAATACTTTGGCTGACTGACTAACCTTAATTTCTTAAAGTAATGATGGCCACTCGTTTTTCTTTACTTAGCTGTTTTTTTCTTGCCATAATACAAATTCTAACAGTCTATTCAGTAGGACTATCAGCTGTGTATCCACCTGACTTCTCCTCAACGCAACTGATGGTCCCAACCCCATTTATAAGGCAAGAAATCCCACTTATTAAACCTGACAGGGCACACCTGTGAAGTGAAAACCATTTCAGGTGACTACCTCTTGAAGCTCATCAAGAGAATGCCAAGAGTGTGCAAAGCAGTAATCAAAGCAAAAGGTGGCTACTTTGAAGAACCTAGAATATGACATATTTTCAGTTGTTTCACACTTGTTTGTTATGTATATAATTCCACATGTGTTAATTCATAGTTTTGATGCCTTCAGTGTGAATCTACAATTTTCATAGTCATGAAAATAAAGAAAACTCTTTGTATGAGAAGATGTGCCCAAACTTTTGGTCTGTACTGCATATATATATACATATACATATATATATATATATATATATATATATATATATTTGTTGTCCTGGCTACGGTGGGAACTGTGAGGAAGAACCGAGGGGAAAGGGAGGACATGACTGTCAACTATGGATGGCTGGGGTGTGCGGGAAGCCATGGCCGGGTGCGAGCTAAATGAGGGGCATGCCTGATGGTGAGAGAGGTGAAGAAGGGGAAGGGTGGGAGGGGTGAGAGCGCGGCGTCCGTGATGGGAGCGTGAGGCGGCGCTAAATAGGCCTTCTTCGCCCCTCCCACAAACGCAGGCTGAGCTTCAGCCTTGACTATATATATATATATATATATATATATATATATATATATATATAAAAAATATATATATAGCTAGCTGGCACTAAAAAAACACAAGTGCTGATCAGCACTTGCCAGTCTCAGCTCGCACACAGAAAAAGTGGTGCAGAGCTGGAAAAGCCCCCCCAAAAATCCCCAAAAAGCCAAAAAAAGGACAGAGAGGGAGGTGAGGGGACA
Organism: Bufo gargarizans; assembly: GCF_014858855.1. Taxonomy (NCBI): domain Eukaryota; kingdom Metazoa; phylum Chordata; class Amphibia; order Anura; family Bufonidae; genus Bufo; species Bufo gargarizans. The sequence goes on from NW_025334531.1 coordinate 93,390, forward strand.
GGGACAGGGAATGGGGATCTGAAACAGCTGCAGATGAGCCAAAGATCGCTACAGCTGTTCCAGATGTTCTTCTTTTTTTTTTTCTTCTGAATTTAAAGCACTGATTTATGTGGTAGTACCACAAGTCCCAGCCGACAACGAGCAGCACAGAGGGGCAAAGGTCATCTCCACAAGAAGTCACCAAGCTAGAATGGCTGCCTGCAGAGAGGCACCAATGGTTCTTTCTGCTGCATAGCGCTGCCATTGGCTGGAGCCTGATGTCCCTTCCTGACCTCGGAGGTGACATGGGCTGATGTAATCAGCCCCAATCACCTCCGTTTTAGCCCCCAGCAGCACCACAGATTCGCTAATAGTAGTATAGCGCTGCCATAGGCTGGAGTGTTGCTCCAGCCAATCGAAGCACTGGGAAGGGACACCTGTGTCTGGTGTCCCCTCCCTAACCTAGAAGGTGACATACACTGATGTCATCAGCTCCTCCCACCTCTAGCCGAGCCCCCCTGCAGCACCATACATTGCCGGCACTGCGATGGGCCGGTCTTCACTAGCCAGCCAATCGCAGCAATCGGGGTTGCAGGGGGGCGAAACAACTCCGGTTCTCCTTCATCTAACATGGCTGACTGCCGATTAGTGCAGCCAGCTCTCTCTGGTCACCGCGCGATGCAGCGCGGCGACCGGAGTTTTTCATGATGTACTATTACGTCAAGATGCGGTAAGTCACAGACTTTCATGACGTAGTAGTACGTCATGTGTCGGGAACTGGGTTAAACTTGTCTTTGGTTGTCGGCAGGGAGATAGGGAGGTCTTCACAGACAGTGGAATAATGATAAAAAGAGGGGAATAATGTGAGAGTTATGGTCCATACATCTACTGGTTATGCGGATATTTCATATAAATGAATATTTATATAGTTGTATTGCTTGATTCAGTGTGAGCTTTAAACTCATCATATTCCTATGTCTTGTGACTGGTCTAGCTGAGGATGTCTCCAGTAAAGTTGTTTGTCAGTACGTGCCATGTCAGCATAATATGAGGAGAAGGGAGTATTTCATACAACCATGAAGAAGATTGGGAAATGTATATTTTAGTCAAATTTGTCCTTATATTCCAACAAATTCTAGGAAATATTATTCAAATGAAGGACCCAGATGTCCACAATATGTGTCCAAGTTGGATTCAGTTCCTGGGAACCTGACCTTTAATTTAGAGTCTTGTCTAAAAGATTTATTACCTAGTTATATAACTGTAAGATATTGCCAATATGCATCACGTGGAATTATGTAACCTATACTGTCCAATTATATGCAGTGTAACCGCCTTATAACCCCCAGTTACTCCCATATCCTAAAGGTATATAATAAAGGGTTTGGGGCGGTCTCGAGAGAGATCTCCACAGACACATCAACTGTGATTGTCTCTGAGTGTCAACTAATTGATTTAATTATTTAATATTGATTACCTGTACCTGAATACTGAACTACTCCCACAACATGTATGTGCTATTCCCAAACTTCAACCAAGAAAGATTAATGGGGTCATTTATTAAGATCGGCGTTTAAAATGTCAGTCTTAGGCCTCATGCACACGACCGTTGTGTGCATCCGTGGCAGTTGTGCCGTTTTCCGTTTTTTTTTTCGCGGACCCATTGACTTTCAATCGGTCCGTGGAAAAATCGATAAATGCACAGTTTTGCAGCCGAGGCCGTGATCCGTGTATCCTGTCCGTCAAAAAAATATGACCTGTCGGTTTTGACGGACAACGGTTCACGGACCCATTCAAGTCAATGGGTCCGTGAAAGAACACGGATGCACACAAGATTGGCATCCGTGTCCGTGATCCGTGGCCGTAGGTTGCTTTCATACTGACGGATCCGAAGATCCATCTGCATAAAAGCTTTTTCAGATCTAAGTTTTCACTTCGTGAAAACTCATATCCGACAGTATATTCTAACACAGAGGCGTTCCCATGGTGATGGGGACGCTTCTAGTTAGAATACACTACAAACTTTGTACAAGACTGCCCCCTGCTGCCTGGCAGCACCCGATCTCTTACAGGGGAATATGATAGCACAATTAACCCCTTCAGGTGCGGCACCTGAAGGGGTTAATTGTACTATCATATCCCCCTGTAGGAGATCAGGGCTGCCAGGCAGCAGGGGGCAGACCCCCCCTCCCCAGTTTAAATATCGTTGGTGGCACAGTGTGCGCCCCCCATCGGGCCCCCCTTCCTCCCTCTAGTGTAATAAATCGTTGGTGGCACAGTGTGCACCCCCCATCGGGCCCCTTCTTCCTCCCTCTATTGTTATAAATCGTTGGTGGCACAGTGTGCGCCCCCCATCGGACCCCCCTTCCTCCCTCTATTGTTATAAATCGTTGGTGGCACAGTGTGCGCCCCCCATCGGCCCCCCTCCCTCTATAGCAGTAACAACATTGGTGGCAGTGTGCAGCCTCCCATCTCCCCCCGTCCCCCGATCATTGGTGGCAGCGGAGTTCCGATCGGAGTCCCAGTTTTATCGCTGGGGCTCCGATCGGTAACCATGGCAACCAGGAAGCTACTGCAGCCCTGGTTGCCATGGTTACTTAGCAATAGTACAATAGTAGAAGATGCATACTTACCTGCTTGCTGCTGCGATGTCTGTGACCGGCCGGGAGCTCCTCCTACTGGTAAGTGACAGTTCTTTAGCAATGCGCCGCACAGACCTGTCACTTACCAGTAGGTGGAGCTCCCGGCCGGACACAGATATCGCAGCAGCAAGCAGGTAACTATGAATCTTCTACTATTGTACTATTGCTAAGTAACCATGGCAACCAGGACTGCAGTAGCGTCCTGGTTGCCATGGTTACCGATCGGAGCCCCAGCGATTAAACTGGGACTCCGATCGGAACTCCGCTGCCACCAATGATCGGGGGGGGGGGAGATGGGAGGCCGCACACTGGCCACCAATGTTGTTACTGCTAAAGAGGGAGGGGGGCCGATGGGGGGCGCACACTGTGCCACCAACGATTTATAACAATAGAGGGAGGAAGGGGGTCCCGATGGGGGGCGCACACTGTGCCACCAACGATTTATTACACTAGAGGGAGGAAGGGGGGCCCGATGGGGGGCGCGCACTGTGCCACCAACGATGTTCAAACTGGGGAGGGGGGGGTCTGCCCCCTGCTGCCTGGCAGCCTTGATCTCTTACAGGGGGATATGATAGTACAATTAACCCCTTCAGGTGCCGCACCTGAAGGGGTTAATTGTGCTATCATATCCCCCTGTATAAGTAAAGCAACGGTTCACTATACCACCTGTGTACCTCACTTATTGCTACTGCAGGCACTGGCGTCACGATCCTTACAGGGACCTTGCACTCAAAACACCTGCAACATCCAGGGCACCTCATCCACCATCAGGACTGGTCCCTACATACAGAGTGTGCCCCAGAGGAACTTTGTGTCAGCCTCTCCTTCACTGCCGCATGCCTGCCCAGGGTTCTCCTATGAACAGTGAGTAACCCTCGATTGCCCATCACCGTGACCTCACTTCGCAATACCCTGCAGGTCTGGCGTGCTGCACAGTGAGGGCTGGGCAGGCAGGGAGAGCGGACCCACCCAATCCAAGCAGGCTTTGTATGCAATGTGCACAGAAAATACCGGTACATTACTTGCCGTGATTGGCTGGTTGTTGTATACTGGGTTGGATTGGCGATTCTGAGGGAATGCAGTGGGAAGCAGGAGCGTCTGCACTTCAGCCAAATCTAATGTTGGAACGTCGGATCTCTAATAAAGGTTGGTGTGCATCTTATCTGTGGTGAAAAAAACAGAGTCTATCTGGGGAGCAGATACATGTGGTGGTGAATACAGTACAGCACCAGTATCTGTACCAGTACATACAGTACAGCACCAGTATCTGTACCGGTTTATACAGTACAGCACCAGTATCTGTACCGGTACATACAGTACAGCACCAGTATCTGTACATACAGTACAGCACCAGTATCTGTACATACAGTATAGCACCAGTACCAGTACATACAGTACAGCACCAGTACCAGTACATACAGTACAGAACCAGTATCTGTACATACAGTACAGCACCAGTACCAGTACATACAGTACAGCACCAGTACCAGTACATACAGTACAGAACCAGTATCTGTACATACAGTACAGCACCAGAATCTGTACCGGTTCATACAGTACAGCACCAGTACATACAGTACAGCACCAGTACCAGTACATACAGTACAGCACCAGTATCGGTACATACAGTACAGCACCAGTATCTGTACATACAGTACAGCACCAGTACAAGTACATACAGTACAGCACCAGTACCAGTACATACAGTACAGAACCAGTATCTGTACATACAGTACAGCACCAGTATCTGTACCGGTTCATACAGTACAGCACCAGTATCTGTACCGGTTCATACAGTACAGCACCAGTATCTGTACCAGTAAATACAGAACAGCAGCAGTATCTGTACATACAGTACAGCACCAGTATCTGTACCACTACATACAGTACAGCACCAGTATCTGTACCGGTTCATACAGTACAGCACCAGTATCTGTACCGGTTCATACAGTACAGCACCAGTATCTGTACCAGTACATACAGAACAGCACCAGTATCTGTACATACAGTACAGCACCAGTATCTGTACCACTACATACAGTACAGCACCAGCACCAGTACATACAGTACAGCACCAGTATCTGTACATACAGTACAGCACCAGTACATACAGTACAGCACCAATACCAGTACATACAGTACAGCACCAGTACTAGTACATACAGTACAGCACCAGTACATACAGTACAGTACACACCAGTATCTGTACCAGTACATACAGTACAGCACCAGTATCTGTACATACAGTACAGCACCAGTATCTGTACCACTACATACAGTACAGCACCAGTATCTGTACCGGTTCATACAGTACAGCACCAGTATCTGTACATACAGTATAGCACCAGTATCTGTACCAGTACATACAGTACAGCACCAGTACATACAGTACAGCTCCAGTACAGCACCAGTACATACAGTACAGCACCAGTATCTGTACCAGTACATACAGTACAGCACCAGTATCTGTACATACAGTACAGCACCAGTATCTATACCAGTTCATACAGTACAGCACCAGTACATACAGTACAGCACCAGTATCTGTACATACAGTACAGCACCAGAATATGTACCGGTTCATACAGTACAGCACCAGTACATACAGTACAGCACCAGTACAAATACATACAGTACAGCACCAGTATCTGTACCAGTACATACAGTACAGCACCAGTATCTGTACATACAGTACAGCACCAGAATCTGTACCAGTACATACAGTACAGCACCAGTACATACAGTACAGCACCAGCACCAGTACATACAGTACAGCACCAGTACATACAGTACAGTACCAGTACATACAGTACAGCACCAGTACATACAGTACAGCTCCAGTACATACAGTACAGCACCAGTACATACAGTACAGCACCAGTACATACAGTAAAGCACCAGTACATACAGTACAGCACCAGTACCAGTACATACAGTACAGCACCAGTACATACAGTACAGTATACAAATGGCTAACAGTCAAGACCCCATCATGGCTCTACCAGCAAGAAGAAAGAAATATGAAGCCAGTTTTAAACTTAAAGATGTAAACTTTGCCATGGAACATAATAACCGCGCTGCAGCAAGACGATGCGGAGTAACAGAAAAGATGGTTCGGGACTGGAAAGCAAATGAAAAAGCATTAAAGAGTATGCCAAGGGGTAAGTGTGCATTAAGAAGAGGCCCCCCACATTGGCCAGAACTCGTAAAACATGGAGCAGACATGGTGAATGAGCATCGCAAAAACGGTTATGTAGTGACACTAAATAAAATACGTTTGTTTGCACCTCAGTGGCCACATCTAACCCAGATCACAGCGACAGATGTAAGGCCACTGTGTCCTGGTGCACTAGAGTCTTGGAAAGGCATAATATGGTACTGAGGCAAAAGACGGAAATTGCACAACAATTACCTGCAGATCTTGATGCCAAAGTAAATAGCATTAGAAGAGGGGTAGTCTTATACGGCGAGTATAGCCCAAACCTAATATTTTAACTGGAAAGGTTGGGGGTCGTCTTATACGCCGGAAAATACGGTAATATAAACCCATGAAAGGTCCTCTTTAATTACCCCTATATCTGGCAGGGTCAGGCCTCTAAATAACTTTGGGGCATCCTCTGCCAGTCTAAATGTAAGCCAGCTTCCGAAGTGTCTTACATTTGGACCATTTTCTATGCCTAAAATAGGCACGGAAAATGATGACTGAGACGAGCCCGCTGGCCGTCCCCTTCCCCGCCCACGTCACAACCACTTTTTTAGACCTGACGTGAGCGGGTAAAAGTCACATGATGTGGTGCAGCTAACCGCTGCGCTGCAATCTGCACCAGGAATGCGCCTAATATAGGCGTATTTCTGGGTAATAAACGACCACCTAAATTTCAACTGGGTGGAGACGCACCGACAGGTATTTCTGCCTAGTACTTCACGTTATTACTCAGAGATGTAATCGTGCGCTACCCTGTGTATTGTAACACACACTAATATGCTATTATCCTAAACTATAACTAAGCAAAATAACAATTAGCTGTTTGTTTAATATTTCAGGTGTTGTCACTGTGATTTCAGACACTATCTATCCTCTGGATGGTAAAACACATGTTGTACAGTTTTGATCATTTCCACACCCCTCCTACCTTCCCTCAAAAAAACAAAACAAATATATATATATATATATATATATATATATATATACAGTACAGACCAAAAGTTTGGACACACCTTCTCATTCAAAGAGTTTTCTTTATTTTCATGACTGTGAAGGCATCAAAACTATGAATTAACACATGTGGAATTATATACATAACAAACAAGTGTGAAGCAACTGAAAGTATGTCATATTCTAGGTTCTTCAAAGTAACCACCTTTTGCTTTGATTACTGCTTTGCACACTCTTGGCATTCTCTTGATGAGCTTCAAGAGGTAGTCCCCTGAAATGGTCTTCCAACAGTCTTGAAGGAGTTCCCAGAGATGCTTAGCACTTGTTGGCCCTTTTGCCTTCACTCTGCGGTTCAGCTCACCCCAAACCATCTCGATTGGGTTCAGGTCCGGTGACTGTGGAGGCCAGGTCATCTGGCGCAGCACCCCATCACTCTCCTTCATGGTCAAATAGCCCTTACTTTCAAAGTTTTCCCAATTTTTCGGCTGACTGACTGACCTTCATTTCTTAAAGTAATGATGGCCACTTGTTTTTCTTTACTTAGCTGCTTTTTTCTTGCCATAATACAAATTCTAACAGTCTATTCAGTAGGACTATCAGCTGTGTATCCACCTGACTTCTCCTTAACGCAACTGATGGTCCCAACCCCCATTTATAAGGCAAGAAATCCCACTTATTAAACCTGACAGGGCACACCTGTGAAGTGAAAACCATTTCAGGGGACTACCTCTTGAAGCTCATCAAGAGAATGCAAAGAGTGTGCAAAGCAGTAATCAAAGCAAAAGGTGGCTACTTTGAAGAACCTAGAATATGACATATTTTCAGTTGTTTCACACTTGTTTGTTATGTATATAATTCCACATGTGCTAATTCATAGTTTTGATGCCTTCAGTGTGAATCTACAATATTCATAGTAATGAAAATAAAGAAAACTCTTTGAATGAGAAGGTGTGTCCAAACTTTTGGTCTGTACTGTAAATACACTGCTCAAAAAAATAAAGGGAACACTTAAACAACACAATGTAACTCCAAGTCAATCACACTTCTGTGAAATCAAACTGTCCACTTAGGAAGCAACACTGAGTGACAATCAATTTCACATGCTGTTGTGCAAATGGGATAGACAACAGGTGGAAATTATAGGCAATTAGCAAGACACCCCCAATAAAGGAGTGGTTCTGCAGGTGGTGACCACAGACCACTTCTCAGTTCCTATGCTTCCTGGCTGATGTTTTGGTCACTTTTGAATGTTGGCGGTGCTTTCACTCTAGTGGTAGCATGAGACGGAGTCTACAACCCACACAAGTGGCTCAGGTAGTGCAGCTTATCCAGGATGGCACATCAATGCGAGCTGTGGCAAGAAGGTTTGCTGTGTCTGTCAGCGTAGTGTCCAGAGCATGGAGGCGCTACCAGGAGACAGTCCAGTACATCAGGAGACGTGGAGGAGGCCGTAGGAGGTCAACAACCCAGCAGCAGAACCGCTACCTCTGCCTTTGTGCAAGGAGGAACAGGAGGAGCACTGCCAGAGCCCTGCTCAAACGGTCAGAAACAGACTCCATGAGGGTGATATGAGGGCCCGACGTCCACAGGTGGGGGTTGTGCTTACAGCCCAACACCGTGCAGGACGTTTGGCATTTGCCAGAGAGCACCAAGATTGGCAAATTCGCCACTGGCGCCCTGTGCTCTTCACAGATGAAAGCAGGTTCACACTGAGCACATGTGACAGACGTGACAGAGTCTGGAGACGCCGTGAACGTTCTGCTGCCTGCAACATCCTCCAGCATGACCGGTTTGGCATTGGGTCATTAATGGTGTGGGGTGGCATTTATTTGGAGGGCCGCACAGCCCTCCATGTGCTCGCCAGAGGTAGCCTGACTGCCATTAGGTACCGAGATGAGATCCTCAGACCCCTTGTGAGACCATATGCTGGTGCAGTTGGCCCTGGGTTCCTCCTAATGCAAGACAATGCTAGACCTCATGTGGCTGGAGTGTGTCAGCAGTTCCTGCAAGACGAAGGCATTGATGCTATGGACTGGCCCGCCCGTTCCCCAGACCTGAATCCAATTAAGCACATCTGGGACATCATGTCTCGCTCTATCCACCAACGTCACGTTGCACCACAGACTGTCCAGGAGTTGGCAGATGCTTTAGCCCAGGTCTGGGAGGAGATCCCTCAGGAGACCGTCCGCCACCTCATCTGGAGCATGCACAGGCGTTGTAGGGAGGTCATACAGGCACGTGGAGGCCACACTACTGAGCCTCATTTTGACTTGTTTTAAGGACATTACATCAAAGTTGGATCAGCCTGTAGTGTGTTTTTCCACTTTAATGTTGAGTGTGACTCCAAATTCAGACTTCCATGGGTTGAAAAATTTGATTTCCATTTTTTTTTATTTTTGTGTGATTTTGTTGTCAGCACATTTAACTATGTAAAGAACAAAGTATTTCAGAAGAATATTTAATTAATTCAGATCTAGGATGTGTTATTTTTGTGTTCCCTTTATTTTTTTGAGCAGTGTATATATATATATATATATATATATACAGGTCCTTCTAAAAAAATTTGCATATTGTGATAAAGTTCATTATTTTCTGTAATGTACTGATAAACATTAGACTTTCATATATTTTAGATTCATTACACACCAACTGAAGTAGTTCAAGCCTTTTATTGTTTTAATATTGATGATTTTGGCCACAGCTCATGAAAACCCAAATTTCCTATCTCAAAAAATTAGCATATTTCATCCGACCAATAAAAGAAAAAAAAATTTAATACAAAAAAAGGTCAACCTTCAAATAATTATGTTCAGTTATGCCCTCAATACTTGGTCGGGAATCCTTTTGCAGAAATGACTGCTTCAATGCGGCGTGGCATGGAGGCAATCAGCCTGTGGCACTGCTGAGGTGTTATGGAGGCCCAGGATGCTTTGATAGCGGCCTTAAGCTCATCCAGAGTGTTGGGTCTTGCGTCTCTCAACTTTCTCTTCCCAATATCCCACAGATTCTCTATGGGGTTCAGGTCAGGAGAGTTGGCAGGCCAATTGAGCACAGTAATACCATGGTCAGTAAACCATTTACCAGTGGTTTTGGCACTGTGAGCAGGTGCCAGGTCGTGCTGAAAAATGAAATCTTCATCTCCATAAAGCTTTTCAGCAGATGGAAGCATGAAGTGCTCCAAAATCTCCTGATAACTAGCTGCATTGACCCTGCCCTTGATAAAACACAGTGGACCAACACCAGCAGCTGACATGGCACCCCAGACCATCACTGACTGTGGGTACTTGACACTGGACTTCAGGCATTTTGGCATTTTCCTCTCCCCAGTCTTCCTCCAGACTCTGGCACCTTGATTTCCGAATGACATGCAACAGTCCAGTGCTGCTTCTCTGTAGCCCAGGTCAGGCGCTTCTGCCGCTGTTTCTGTTTCAAAAGTGGCTTGACCTGGGGAATGCGGCACCTGTAGCCCATTTCCTGCACACGCCTGTACATGGTGGATCTGGATGTTTCTACTCCAGACTCAGTCCACTGCTTCCGCAGGTCCTCCAAGGTCTGGAATCGGTCCTTCTCCACAATCTTCCTCAGGGTCCGGTCACCTATTCTCGTTGTGCAGCGTTTTCTGCCACACTTTTTCCTTCCCACAGACTTCCCACTGAGGGGCCTTGATACAGCACTCTGGGAACAGCCTATTCCTTCAGACATGTCTTTCTGTGTCTTACCCTCTTGCTTGAGGGTGTCAATGATGGCCTTCTGAACAGCAGTCAGGTCGGCAGTCCTACCCATGATTGCGGTTTTGAGTAATGAACCAGGCCGGGAGTTTTTAAAAGCCTCAGGAATCTTTTGCAGGTGTTTAGAGTTAATTAGTTGATTCAGATGATTAGGTTAATAGCTCGTTTAGAGAACCTTTTCATGATATGCTAATTTTTTGAGATAGGAATTTGGGGTTTTCATGAGCTGTATGCCAAAATCATCAATATTAAAACAATAAAAGGCTTGAACTACTTCAGTTGTGTGTAATGAATCTAAAATATATGAAAGTCTAATGTTTATCAGTACATTACAGAAAATAATTAACTTTATCACAATATGCAAATTTTTTTAGAAGGACCTGTATATATAAAAATTCTGTCTGGATGTCTGTCTGTCTGTCTGGACGTTCTTTATCCGCAACCATACGACTTGACCGATCTTCACCATATTCGCCACACAGATACATTAGGTGTCCGGAAAAGTTTTAGACCATGTCTCAGTTCTCTAGGACTTACCGTTCCTGAGATATTCCCAAAAAAAGGACCTGCATTAGCCAATAGAAGCCAACAAGCCTTTCACTTAAATCCGAAATGCCATTTACATGGTCACATGTCCCTTATCAGCCAATATAAGTTCGCAGGTCCTACTCCAGGTTTCCATAACAACTGATCACAGGTTTTAGCAGTTTGTAGGTCCTTAAATATTGATTCATATGACGTATGACGAAACAACGGCTACATGAATGCGGGCAGGGGCCACAATAAACGGACGGGCGCTGTGGAGTTCACTGTTAATGGGATGGGCACTGTGGAGGTCACTGTTAAAAGGGCGGGCACTGTGGAGGTCATTGTTAAAGGGGTGGGCACTGTGGAGGTCACTGTTAAAGAAGCGGGTACTGTGGAGGTCACTGTTAAAGAGGCGGCCACTATGAAGGTTACTGTTAAAGGGGTGGTCAATGTTAAAGAAACGGGCACTGTGAAGGTCACTGATAAAGGGGCAGGCACTGTTTAAGTCACTGTTAAAGGGGCAGGCACTGTGAAGGTCACTGTTAAAGGGGTGGTCAATGATAAAAGGGCGGGCACTGTGGAGGTCATTGTTAAAGGGGTGGTCAATGTTAAAGGGACAGGTACTGTGGAGGTCACTGTTAAAGGGGTACGTACTTTTTAGGTCACTGCTAAAGGGACGGGCATTGCGAAAGTCTCTGTTTAAGGGGCGGGAACTCTGAAGGTCACTGTTAAAGGGGCGGCCACTATGAAGGTCACTGTTAAAGAGGTGGTCAATGTTAAAGGGGCAGGCACTGTGGAGTTCACTGTTAAAGGGGTGTGAACTGAGGAGGTCACTTTTAAAGGGGTAGGCACTGTGCAGGTCACTGTTAAAGATGCTGTCACTGTTAAAGGGGCGGCCACTGTGGAGGTCACTGTTAAAAGGGTGGGCACTGTGGAGATCACTGTTAAAGGGGCGGGCACTGTGGAAGTCATTGTTAAAGGGGCGGGTACTGTAGAGGTCACTGTTATGGGGGAAACTGTTGATATCTTTTTACGCCACACGGAAACATTAAATGAAATAGATGAAATATACCCGTGCGAAGCCGGGTCCTTCTGTTAATATTTATATATATAGTGGATATAAAAAGTCTACACACCCCTGTTAAAATGTCAGGTTTCTGTGCTGTAAAAAAATGAGACAAAGATAAATCTTTTCAGAACTTTCTCCACCTTTAATGGGACCTATAAACTGTACAACTCAATTGAAACACAAACTGAAATCTTTTAGGTGGAGGGAAGAAAACAAAAAAAACAAAAATAATGTGGTTGCATAAGTGTGCACACCCACTTATAGCTAGGGATGTAGCTGTGTTCCGAAATAAGCAATCACATTCAAAATCCGGTTAAATAGGAGTCAGCATACACCGGCCATCATGTAAAGTGCCTCTGATTAACCCAAAATAAAGTTCAGCTGCTCTAGTTGGTCTTTCCTGAAATTTTCTTAGTCACATCCCACAGCAAAAGCCATTGTCCACAGAGAGCTTCCAAAGCAGCAGAGGGATCTCATTGTTAGAAGGTATCAGTCAGGAAAAGGGGACAAAAGAATTTCCAAGGCATTAGATATACCATGGAACACAGTGAAGACAGTCATCATCAAGTGGAGAAAATATGGCACAACATTACCAAGAACTGGACGTCCCTCCAAAATTGAAGAAAAGACGAGAAGAAAACTGGTCTGGGAGGCTACCAAGAGGCCTACAGCAACATTAAAGGATCTGCAGGAATATCTGGCAAGTACTGGCTGTGTGGTACATGTGACAACAATCTCCCGTATTCTTCATATGTCTGGGCTATGGGGTAGAGTGGCAAGACGAAAGCCTTTTCTTACAATGAAAAACATCCAAGCCAGGCTACATTTTGCAAAAACGCATCTGAAGTCTCCCAAAAGCATGTGGGAAAAGGTGTTATGGTCTGATGAAACCAAGGTTGAACTTTTTGGCCATAATTCCAAAAGATATGTTTGGCGCCAAAACAACACTGCACATCACCAAAAGAACACCATAGCCACAGTGAAGCATGGTGGTGGCAGCATCATGCCAAGGGGCTGTTTTTCTTCAGCTGCAACTGGGGCCTTAGTTAAGCTAGAGGTTATTATGAACAGGTCCAAATACCGGTCAATATTGGCCCAAAACCTTCAGGCTTCTGCTAGAAAGCTGAACATGAAGAGGAACTTCATCTTTCAGCATGACAACGACCCAAATCAACAAAGGAATGGCTTCACCAGAAGAAGATTAAAGTTTTGGAATGGCCCAGCCAGATCCCAGACCTGAATCCGATTGACAATCTGTGGGGTGATCTGAAGGGGGCAGTGCACAGGAGATGCCCTCGCAATCTGACAGATCTGGAGTGTTTTTGCCAAGAAGAGCGGGCAAATCTTGGCAAGTCAAAATGTGCCATGCTGATAGACTCATACCCAAAAAGACTGAGTGCTGTAATCAAATCAAAAGGTGCTTCAACAACGTATTAGTTTAAGGGTCTGCACACTTCTGCAACCATATTATTTTCTTCCCTCCACCTAAAAGATTTCAGTTTGTTTTTCCCTTGAGTTGTACAGTTTATAGGTCACATTAAAGGTGGAAAAAGTTCTGAAATGATTCATCTTTGTCTCATTTTTTTACAGCACAGAAACCTGACATTTTAACAGGGGTGTGTAGACTTTTTATATCCACTGTATATATATATTTTTCTGTCAAAATTGCAAAAAAACAAAAACAAAGGAATGTCCTCACAGGTAGCTGCTTTTGATGTTCTGCAGCAGCTGCGGCTGTGTTATAGGGCAGTAATTGCAGCTAGAAGGCACTGCCAGGCACAGCCAGCGACCTCTTCTCACTCCTGGGCTGACAGTTCTCCCTGTCTGCTCATAGTCTACACAATCCTTCCTCTGTCTGATTCCGGCATTCCCCTTCTCTGTCCCTGACACTAGAATACAATCCTGATTGTGTCTTTTGAATGTCCCTAAAATAGTTTTCCTGGCAGACCCTGCAAGTCCCAACCCCCTCATCCACAGCCCAGCCCAGAATGACCTTCTGCTCGCTCTGCTCGGGCACCTCCCTGTCTGCGGCAGCACTGATTGGCTCATCCATGCTGTCTGTCAGCCCGGGGTCCAATCAGGGCAAGGCCCCCCCACTTCCTGTCAGGGTCATGTGAGAACCCTTCTTCTTCCTCTTTTTCCCGCTGACACGTGCACTAATACTATGTTACGTGCCGTTATAGTGGACTCATCCAAAACAGACCTGAAAAGGTTCATAACTTGGAGTCTGGTTGGGCGCAGTCCTCACCTCTGACCACCAGGACCTCGCCCGCTCTAGACTGCAGGGTCTAATGTCAGGGTCAATGAGCAGGAATTACATTTCTCGGCCACCAGTAATAATTTGATGCCTCACAATGGACGGTCAATGATACATCTCAGTCTCATTTTTCATCTTCTGCTTTATTACATTGATAAATGTCACTATGATCGCTGAGAAGGAGGAGGAATCTGGCTATAATGGGGGTGTATTCAGACTGAGCACCTGGGGCAGCGGATCCGGCCCTGAGTGTCTTCACCGCTGTCACCTCCCAGGGTTATCTGCAACTAGAGAAGGAAAAGCCGCGAGAAGAGAGAATTACTGAGGCTGATCGGCGATGTGTCCTCCGCTGTGAGGGACGGAGATGCATCCGGCCGCCTCACATCACTTATTACACATTGATTCACCATAAGCTACAATTTATGAAGCAGCATTTCTGTTTTCCTGGACAATCACTGTCCACTTTACATATTCCAGGTGGCAGATCGGATGGGCAATCGGTCAGTGGTGGTGGGCATGTTCCGGGCTTCTCTGGAGAAAAAATGGTCATTGAGTTAGATTTCCAGATGTAACTATAGAAACATAAGACACAAAGTATCGACACTACATATCCTGAGAGACTGGAAGAGCGGCATCAATGAGAGAGATATCCAGATAATGGCAGAATAGTGAGTGCAGCTCTGGAGTATAATACAGGATGTAACTCAGGATCAGTACAGGATAAGTAATGTATGTACACAGTGACTGCACCACCAGAATAGTGAGTGCAGCTCTGGAGTATAATACAGGATGTAACTCAGGATAAGTACAGGATAAGTAATGTACTGTATGTACACAGTGACTGCACCAGCAGAATAGTGAGTGCAGCTCTGGGGTATAATACAGGATGTAACTCAGGATCAGTACAGGATAAGTAATGTATGTACACAGTGACTGCACCAGCAGAATAGTGAGTGCAGCTCTGTTGTATAATACAGGATGTAACTCAGGATCAGTACAGGATAAGTAATGTAATGTATGTACACAGTGACTGCACCAGCAGAATAGTAAGTGCAGCTCTGGAGTATAATACAGGATGTAAACACAGGAACAGTACAGGATAAGTAATGTATGTACACAGTGACAGAATAGCGAGTGCAGCTCTGGAGTATAATACAGGATGTAACTCAGGATCAGTACAGGATAAGTAATGTAATGTATGTACACAGTGACTGCACCAGCAGAATAGTAAGTGCAGCTCTGGAGTATAATACAGGATGTAACTCAGGATCAGTACAGGATAAGTAATGTAATGTATGTACACAGTGACTGCACCAGCAGAATAGTGAGTTCAGCTCTGGAGTATAATACAGGATGTAACTCAGGATCAGTACAGGATAATTAATGTAATGTATGTACACAGTGACTGCACCAGCAGAATAGTGAGTGCAGCTCTGGGGTATAATACAAGATGTAACTCAGGATCAGTACAGGTACTGTATAATATCTATGTACCTAATGGAAATATATGTAATGGCAGTAGAAACATTACTTCTAGAGGAGCACACAGAACCTTGTGGAGCTCTCATATGATGACACATGAAGTGCTCACAGGTCCACACTTTGGAACATTAATGCGCTCCTTGCGTTAGTCCTCACAGTCATGTGATGCAGATACAGTCCTGATAATTGCCGGGCTGCCTGCCACCAGTGAAGCTGAATTTACCTCTGAGATGTGTTTGTGGTAAAGCAGATTTTGGCAGATCAGGTGGAGCTAGTCATGTAACCATACAGCTGTCAGATTCCTTCACCAGGTGCCAAATCCTGTGTAATAATGAGCTCCATCTACTTGTTGGGTTTGGTTTCTAATAAACTTACACTTGATGGGATTTATGCATTCTTTGGTGCACCGAACCCTGCAGCACTTTTGTTTTCCATAACAGTCATCGTCCGATTTGCACTGATCAGGAGAAATGTTAGGAGGACTCTCTGCTAATGGTTCTAGGGGACATTGTCCAGGTTTCTCTGTAAATAAAGAAGTTGATGTGTCACACACGTATCAGGTAGTTACATGTAGCCTCTTATAAACCAGATTCAAAAAGTGACAAATATCAGTAATAAACACTTTGGTCGAATGATCCCGTCTGTGACCGGCTTTGTTCTTGGTGGAAAGATTGTCCTTGTGTTGACAGAACTGTCTCATTCAGAAGGATCAGAGGCATAACCAGGGGCGTTGCTGGGGTCTGAGAACATCCGGGGCTCAAGCCCACTGAGTGGAAATTTGCATAATAAGAATTAACATACAAGCCAACGCACTTAAAGGGTTTCTGTCATGAGAAATAGCGTTCTGTAGCAATGTGCTGATGTCAGCGGTACATAACAGCGCGCTTTATAACTCCCTGCCCGCCGCCGCTCTCTTCAAATAAACACTTTCAAAATATGCTAATGAGCCTGTAGGTGCTATGGGGGCGTTGCTTCAGCACCTAGAGGCTCGGTCTACTCACCCTTTGGCACGCCCAGGTCCAGTTGATTGACTGGCGAGTTCTCTTCGTTCAGTAAATCCCGTTCCTGCGCCGTCCAGGAGCGCGTCCTGATCTCTGCACCTGCGGCGAATACTAAACGGGATGGCGCCTGCTAAGTGAGTGAAGCCGGCGCAGGCGCAGAGAGTGAAGCCAGCAGCAGGAGCGCGTCCTTCACTCACTGTGCCTGCACCAACTACTAAACGGGATGGCGCCTGCTAAGTGAGTGAAGCCGACGCAGGCGCAGTGAGTGAAGCCAGCAGCAGGAGCGCGTCCTTCACTCACTGTGCCTGCACCAACTACTAAACGGGATGGCGCCTGCTAAGTGAGTGAAGCCGGCGCAGGCGCAGTGAGTGAAGCCAGCAGCAGGAGCGCGTCCTTCACTCACTGTGCCTGCACCAACTACTAAACGGGATGGCGCCTGCTAAGTGAGTGAAGCCGGCGCAGGCGCAGTGAGTGAAGCCAGCAGCAGGAGCGCGTCCTTCACTCACTGTGCCTGCACCAAATACTAAACGGGATGGCGCCTAGGTGCTGAAGCAACAACCTCATAGCACCTAGAGGCTCATTAGCATATTTTAAACGTCTTTATAAAGGGAGTTATTAAGCGCACTGTTATGTACCGCTGACATCAGCCCATCGCTACATAACGTTATTTCTCATGACAGAAACCCTTTAATTACAGGTTTTATTTCTATGGAGGTTCCGGAGATGGCTGTGTACAGCAACCGGCTGTCTCTGGCACTCCGATAGAAAAGAACAGAGGAATTGTGCACATTTCTGACCAGCCACTCCGTCCATTTCAGGTGGGCTTCACAGGATACAGAGCCTCCATTATCATGCTCTGAGGAGGGGGGGTAGAGAACCCATAGGACCCTCACCAATCCAATAGTGGATAGGGGACTACTTTCTTTAACTGGAAATTGGAATAATCCTTTAATGCTGAAATAAAATTTGCAAAAAAATAAACAATTATCGGGAAGGAACAGTTCCGTCCTGATAACTGTCTGCTGCTTGTTAGTGGAGGGGAAGAACTACATTTACACTTACAGGCTGGTGTCATGGAAGATGTGTGCACACCTTGTCTTGTTCCGCTGATCCGCTACTTGAGGGCTGCGCGGTCATGAGTTCAGTCACTTCAGTGCGCAATCCTGTCCTGCGGCGCGTGATCCCGGGTCTCGCAGGATCAAGCGCCGCAGGACGGGATTGAGCAACGAACTGACGGAACTCATGCCCGTGCAGCCCGCAAGTAGCGGATCAGTGGATCATGTACAAGGGGGTGGGGAGATGATCTGTGGGATTGCCCAGGTCGAATCAATATTAAAGGGCCCTGGAATAGCCCAAAATGCTACCAGCATAACATATCATTCGGGGCACTGGACAAAACATCCGGATGCTTTGACCTAACGACGCCCCTGGACATAACAGTAAAACCAGTAGATGTTCCAGAGCTTTGTCCGTGTGGACTCTTGACAATCACTGAACCCTAACCGTGCAATGATGGTGTTGGTCAGATATAATTCTTCTGACTTCCTCTTTGCTTGGATTGTATCTACTATAGGTTGAACCTAGAGATGAGCAAATCGAAGCTGACGAAGTCGAAATTTGTTCAGAATTTCAGGAAAAATTTGATTCTGAACGAATGCGAATTTCCTCGTACTTCGTGGTAACGAAACACAATTTTTCCTAACAATGGCAGCTAAAATGGTGGCTACACGTGTGAGGACATGGGGCAAGGAACTCTGGGAAGGCGGGATGACCCATAATACCATGAATGCAGCCAATCAGCAGCCAGCCAGCCCGGTGATGTCACAGCCCTATAAATACGGCGGCCATCTTAGATTCTGCCATTCACCATCGTACTTTGTTCAGGGACAGACGTTTCAGGTGCTAGGGAGAGTGAAAGAAAACCTCAATGTGCAAAAAAAGTGCTTTATAAGTGCACGATAAGGATAGGGAGGAATCATGTCACATCAGCTTAGTGCAGGGACAGACGTTGCAGGGGCTAGGGAGAGTCATACAGAAAACATCATTGGGAAAAAATACCATTTAGGCCTCATGCACACGACCATTGTGTGTTTTGCTGTCCGCAAATTGCAGATCCTCAAAACACGGATGGCGTCCATGTGCGTTCTGCAATTTGCGGAACGGCACGAACAGCCATTGATATAACTGCCTATTCTTGTCTGCAAAACTGACAAGAATAGGACAGGTTATATTTTTTTGGCGGACCACGGAACGGAGAAACGGATGCGGACAGCGCACAGAGTGTTGTTCGTATCTTTTGTGGCCCCATTGAAGTGAATAGGTCCGCATCCAAGCCGCAAAAACTGCAAACCAAAACAATGGTCGTGTGCATGAGGCCTTACAAGTGCAGGGAAAGATTATTTGGGGATCCAAATAGCCATTATACAGCTTTGTCATTCCAGTAATTTGTTGCAGGGGTTCAAGTGTTATGTTGAAAAGCCTTTAGTGGCTTCTATCTGTGGAAAAAGAGAAATACATACTCTGTTCACTTCTGCAGCTATATATGGTGAAAGCGTTTAGTGCCCTATTATAGTACAATACGAGAAAAATAGACGCTGTTCACATTTAGTTTTATTTGCGGTAAAAGTGTTTCTTGTCATATTTCTAGAGAAAATGAGTAAAATACACGCAGTTCACATTTGCTGTTATTTGTGCAGAAATAATTTAGTGACCTATTTCATTACAAAAAGAAAAATATATTTGTCGCTTTTATAGATTTTTGTTTAGTTTACTTACAAGTATGTGAGACAGAGAAGTGCCAGACCATGCACAGAGGAGTGGCAGAGGCCTGAATGTTTCTGGCGCAGGCACAGGTCGCAGCAGAGTAAGGGGGCACGGCAGCAGGAGTTGCAGCGAGAGGCCTGAGCTCCCGGTGTCATCTAGGTGTCTTGACCAGCAACCCAGCGGTTCTTGATTGGTTAACTCGATCATCCACATAATCCCAAGTGACATCAGACACCCCCAGCCAACAGTCGGTGGGTTCGTCAGACACAACCCTTTGTTTGCATGGTCCGGGAGCAGGCCCTGTGCCCTCAATTGTCCTCAACCTGCCTCTGTCCTTTTCTGTTCCATCACCGCGAGAAGTTTGCTGTAGACTCGGCTCCACTTTTCAGCGAGGAAGAGCTACTAGAGGACAGTCAACAGCTACTGCCCAGTCAAGATCTGGAGGAGGCATCCACCGCTTCCTCAACTAGGTGGGCAAGTAGTGATGAGGAGAGCTTGTGTTGCGAACGGTCAGGCTCCTGACCCAAAGACCATTGAGGAAGACATCAGTGATGTGCAGACACTACTCGATGATGATGAAGCCGATTGCACTTGGGAGCCGGGTGAAGAAGGGGCTTCATCATCATCAGGAGAAGAGGGTGGCAGCTTGCTAGTGAGCCAGCGGCTGAGCCAGCAAGTAGCTAGCGTGGTCGGGAGTCAGCAGGGTGGCAGCAGTGGGAGGTCGGGAGCCAAATGGGCATGAGGTAGAACACCCGCTTTGCAGCAGCCTACCTGTCCGGAAAGGAGTGGTGCAGGGGTTCACGGAGGCAGCGGTGGTAGCAGTCAGCCAGTGAGTAGTGTTGGAGGGAAAATCAGGTACTCTGCGGTGTGACAGTTTGTTGTGGAGCCGCCAGAGGAGCTCAACATGGCCATATGTAGATTATATGGGCAGAAGGTAAAGCGAGGGCAGGGTGCAAATGTTGGCACCATGGCCTTTCACCAACATATGTAGTGTCACCATAAAGTGGCCTGGGAGAACTGTGGCTCTGATGTGGTGGGAGATGGTCCCTTAAGGGAGACGATCCCTTAAGGTCTGGGAGACCTTAACTTTGAATCGGTGTTGATATATCTTGACAATGTGGTGGTCTTCGGGAAGTCCTTTGAAGACCATCTGGCCCGGCTGCGGCAGGTCCTCCAACGCTTAAGGGACCATAGGTTGAAGATAAAAACCAAAAAAGTGTCAACTCTTTTGTCGAAGCATTAAGTATCTGGGCCATGTGTTGACCCCAGAAGGGGTGCAACCCTCTCCCGGAAAAGTGGAAGCGGTTCAAAAGTGGCCACGACCGAAGACCCTACGAGAATTCCAGGCGTTTTGGGGGCTGGCAGGGTACTACCGTCGATTTATCCCCAAGTTTGCATATATTGTGGGGCCCTTGAATGAATTGCTCCGGGGGACAGCTAACGGCCCTAAAAACCGTCCAATTTCGTGGGGGGAGAGGCAGGAGAAAGCACTAGATGAAGTGAAGGATGCTCTGACAAAAGCCCCAATCTTAGCTTATGCTAGGTTCGATACCCCATTTCTGTTGTACACGGATGGGAGCCTGCATGGCTTGGGGGTCTTTCTAGCGCAGAAGCAGGATGGTCGGGAGCGGGTTATTGCGTATAAGAGTCGCTCCCTCCGAGGGTCCGAGAGAAACCCAGACAATTACAGCTCCTTTAAGTTAGAGCTGTTGGCCTCTGTATGGGCAATGACGGAATACTTCGCCGAATACCTGACTGGGATGGAGGTGTTGGTGCTGACAGATAATAACCCTTTGGCACACCTGAATAATGCGAAGTTGGGAGCTTTAGAAGAGCGGTGGATAGCTCGACTGGCGAAGTTCAACTACCGGATCAAGTTCAGGTCTAGAAAAGAGAATGCTAACGCTGATGCATTGTCCAGAGTACCTGTGGGCTCCCCGGATGGAGATGTTGACGATGACCTGGAGGACTCTGAGACTCCTGACCTGGGTCGCCTACCTTCCTTCGCGGCGGTGGCACACTCAAGTGGGGTGGCGCAAGGGCCACCGGTACTGTTAGGAAGGACCCATGCAGATTGGGTGCGGGCCCAGAATGAGTGTGAAGATATCTGGAGGGTAAAACAGTGGGTCCGGCATAAAACGTGGCCAAAGCCAGAGGAGCGAGAAAGTCTGATGCCTGAGGGCCACAAGCTGCTCCGGCAGTGGGACAAACTGACAGTGGCCCACGACCTGTTGTATAGGAAGGTCTACACACAGACAGAGTTGGAGCATCGGTGGCAAATCGTTATCCCGGTTGCCATGGCTCCCACGGCTGCTCGAGAAGCTCATGAGAGGGGTGTCCACTTTGGTAGTGATAAAACTTATAAGTAGCTACAGAGGCTGGTTTACTGCCCAGATCTCGAACGGATGGTGGAGAAGGCCTGTCAGATGTGCAGAGCTTGTGACCTAAACAAAAGTGTGGCGCAGAGGGCTCCGATTCAGACCATCCAAACGTCCCAGCCATTAGAACTATTGATGATAGATTATGTGCAGGTGGGGCACTCCAATTCGGGTCATGGTTTTTGTTTGGTTATGACCGATCATTTTGCTGACATGAAGCCAGATTCTCTGTTATGGGACCTCTCTCCTCTGCCTGGGTGCCTGGGCCTAAATATCTGACAATGGACTATTCCAGTGTTGGGTGATGTAAAGCATGATTCTCTGCTATGACATAAAGACTGATTCTCTGCTGACATGAAGCCAAATTCTCTGTTATGGGACCTCTCTCCTCTGCCTGGGTGCCGGGGCCTAAATATATGAGAATGGACTGTTACAGTGGTGGGTGACGTGAAGCCAGATTCTCTGCTATGGGACCTCTCTCCAATTGATATTGGTTAATTTTTATTTATTTTAATTTTAATTCATTTCCCTATCCACATTTGTTTGCAGGGGATTTACTTACATGTTGCTGCCTTCTAGCCCTTTCCTGGGCTGTTTTACAGCCTTTTTAGTGCCGAAATGTTCGGTCCCCATTGACATCAATGGGGTTCGGGTTCGGGACGAAGTTCGGGTCGGGTTCGGATCCCGAACCCGAACATTTCCGGGAAGTTCGGCTGAACTTCTCGAACCCGAACATCCAGGTGTTCGCTCAACTCTAATGATGACACATGAAGTGCTCACAGGTCCACACTTTGGAAGATTAATGTGCTCATAGTAACAGAGTAACATAGTAACATAGTAACATATTATATAATGTCGAAACAAAACATTTGTCCATCCAGTTCGGCCTGTTATCCTGCAAGTTGATTCAGAGGAAGGCAAAAAAAAAAAGCTGTGAGGTAGAAGCCAATTTTCCCCACTTAAGAAGGAAAAAAAATCCTTCCTGACTCCTTTCAGGCATCAGAATAACTCCCTGGATCAACGACCCCTCTCTAGTAGCTATAGCCTGTAATATTATTGTAACGGACCGTTTCAGCAGACAAGGGGTTAAAATCCGTTTAGGCGATATGCCCCTTTCTGAGAGACAGGCACAGCTACTGCAGATCACCAACCTCCCGAATTGGATACAAAATAGCACTCCAAACTGGAACCTCGCAAATAGCTGTCAGCAGACGAACAGGAAAAGCGTATCAGTCAGCTTACACTCCTGGCAATCAGTCTCTAACAGCATACATGGAATCCCCCCAATAACAAGACAAGGCTCCGTCTTGAGGGTCTAGCAGTGGTCTGAAGTGCTGGCACACCCAGCCTGGTTTTTATTAGTTGTTGCAAATACAGGACAGATACAACACATCCCTACAATGCATCATGGTTTCCTCCTCTCTGTCCCGGAGACAACCGAGACCAATCCAATTATCTCTCAGGACAAAGGGGAGGTCGCAAATACACATGTGGAGACAACAGGACAGACATCACCATTTAAACACACAATGGGACAATGGGACAATAGAAACACACCCACACAAAATCCTCCCCTCTGCCGATGATGATTATTTGAACACAACGGCGAATATAATTATCAAAGGCAGAGAAATACAGTTTTATAAAACATATAACAGGAACCCCAAAACATGCAATAACCCCAAAACCTCGGAACCGCGGGATCTGGGTGAACCACATATCCAAAATTCACCCACATCCGTTCGGTAGTTTGGAAGATACAGTTACACTGAAAATATACAAGTTATACAGAAAATAGTCACTAATAAATGTGTCCCCTGTTTGGTAGTTTCAAACTACTTTATGATGTCTCTGTGCACCAAATACAGGCAAGATAGCACCGTGTTGAAAAGTCAGAACAGTGTCTGTGAGTTAAAATGGCCGCTATCTATTGTTCTCACCATGTGCTCCATCCAAGCAAGTAAGGCAAATGATGCAATCCAGGGACAGAGGGCTCCGTCCCAAGTGCCTTAAGACCCAATAACTTAAGGGACCATAATCCCAGGGCAGGAGGCTGGTAAACAGCCCCCTCCAAAACACTGTGGTGAGCTTGGTTTCGCCACACATCTCCCCCCCCAGGGAAGACTAACCAGATACCTGACCTCACGCCGGTCGGTACCTGAGTTAGTCTGGCAGCCCACCCACAACCCAATACTGGACCTGCTGAATTTCGTAGCCTGTCTCTGTCCAGTGAATCCACCAAGATTATATTTGTAGCTGGTACTCCCGGTCTCTGAGTTGCTCCCTGGCTTGGAGTGGAGGTTGCTTTGTGGGCAGGGATCAGCGGTACTCTGCCCTGGTGCAAGTGTTACCACAGAAGAAGCCTGGTTGGAGTCTGGTTGTTGGAGGGGGAAACCGACTGTCTCCCCTTTGGCTAAACAGCCCTGTTGCTGGGGGACAGGACCGACTGTCCCTACCCCCTGTGCTGTAAGTGCAAAGACCACGGTCCCATCTGCACTGTTGTGGGGCTTACTGTCTCCCCCTGGTGCGTTAAGCTGCCGCTGGGAAGAGGGGGTAACGAGCTCCTCTCCCATACATACTTCCAGCCGCTGGGGAGGGCGACCGACCGCCTCCGCTCCCAATACAGTGTCCTGCTGCTGGGGAAAGGAGACTGGGCTCTCTATTCCCTGTAGGACACTCTGCCGCTGGGGGACAGGACCGACTGTCTCTGCCCCCTGTAACTCCGCCTGCCGCTGGGGAATGGAGACTAGGCTCCCAATTCCCAAAAAATCATGCTGCTGCTGGGGGGCAGGAACAACTACCTCTGCCCCCTGTAACTCAGCCTGCCGCTGGGGAGGGAGGACGTTGCTCTCCTCTCCCTGCACGTCACACTGCCTTCCCGGCATATCACTCTGCTGCTGGGGGGCAGGAACAACTACCTCTGCCCCCTGTAACTCAGCCTGCCGCTGGGGAGGGAGGCCGGTGCTCTCCCCTCCCTGCACTTCACACTGCCGCTGGGGAATGGAGACTAGGCTCCCACTGTCCCGCAACCGTAACTTCCGATGGAGGTCCACCCAACGTGGCAGCTGACCGTCACCTTCTGCCCGGTATAGTAGGGTCTTAGACACTAGACTCCTCACGAACTTCACGTATTTCTCAGCTGGATTGGGTCCGAAGAAGTTCAGCCGCAACCACATCATACGGTCAAATTCCTCCACAGAGTATCTGTACTCCACTGCTGGTTCCATCCTGGTGCTTTTAGGGTCACTGTACTGAGACATGCGTTGCCCTTAAGTTGTAAAATCCAAAGAAATGGTGTCTCCTGTAGCTGTCCTTCTGGCTGTAGGAACGATCCCGCTGCTTGCCACCAATGTAACGGACCGTTTCAGCAGACAAGGGGTTAAACTCCGTTTAGGCGATATGCCCCTTTCTGAGATGCGGCACAGCTACTGCAGAACACCAACCTCCCGAACTGGATACAAAATAGCACTCCAAACTGGAACCTCGCAAATAGCTGTCAGCAGACGAACAGGAAAAGCGTCCAATCAGCTTACACTCCTGGCAATCAGTCTCCAACAGCATGCAGGGATTCCCCCCAATAACGAGACAAGGCTCCGTCTTGAGGGTCAGCAGTGGTCTGAAGTGCTGGCACACCCAGCCTGGTTTTTATTAGTTGTTGCAAATACAGGACAGATACAACACATCCCCACAATGCATCATGGTTTCCTCCTCTCTGTCCCGGAGACAACTGAGACCAATCCAATTATCTCTCAGGACAAAGGGGAGGTCGCCAATACACATGTGGAGACAACAGGACAGACATCACCATTTAAACACACAATGGGACAATAGAAACACACCCACACAAAATCCTCCCCTCTGCCGATGATGATTATTTGAACACAAGGGCGAATATAAAATATCAAAGGCAGAGAAATACAGTTTTATAAAACATATCACAGGAACCCCAAAACATGCAATAACCCCAAAACCACATATCCAAAATTCACCCACATCCGTTCGGTAGTTTGGAAGATACAGTTACACTGAAAATATACAAGTTATACAGAAAATAGTCACTAATAAATGTGTCCCCTGTTTGGTAGTTTCAAACTACTGAATGATGTCTCTGTGCACCAAATACAGGCAAGATAGCACCGTGTGGAAAAGTCAGAACAGTGTCTGTGAGTTAAAATGGCCGCTATCTATTGTTCTCACCATGTGCTCCATCCAAGCAAGTAAGGCAAATGATGCAATCCAGGGACAGAGGGCTCCGTCCCAAGTGCCTTAAGACCCAATAACTTAAGGGACCATAATCCCAGGGCAGGAGGTTGGTAAACAGCCCCCTCCAAAACACTGTGGCGAGGTTGGTTTCGCCACAATTATTACACTCCAGAAATACATCCAGGCCCCTCTTAAATTTCTTTATTGTACTCACCATCACCACCTCCTCAGGCAGAGAGTTCCATAGTCTCACTGCTCTTACCGTAAAGAATCCTCTTCTATGTTTGTGTACAAACCTTCTTTCCTCCAGTAGAGATGGCCCGGATAGTTCGCCGGCGAACAGTTCCCGGTGAACATAGCTTGTTCGCGTTCGCTGCGGCGGGCGAACATATGCGATGTTCGGTCCGCCACCTATACATCTTCATTGAGTAAACTTTGACCCTGTACCTCACAGTCAGCAGACACATTCCAGCCAATCAGCAGCAGACCCTCCCTCCCAGACCCTCCCACCTCCAGGACAGCATCCATTTTAGATTCATTCGGGAGCTGCATTCTCAGTGAGAGCAGGGAGAGTGCTGCTGCTGATTCAATAGGGAAAGCGTTAGCTAGGGCATAGTTCTGTGTCCACAGACTCATCTGCTGTAAGGACAGCGTCCTGACAGCACCCCAAAAAGCCCTTTTCAGGGCTGGTACATCAGTCTGCTTTTTTTATTTTATTTTATATATACATATATTGCAGTTGCCTGCCCGTGTGTGAAAGGCTGCAGGCTCAGTCACAGACAGTACTGTGTGCCCACCATTCATACAGGGTGTGACAGAAAATACCTCGCAGATAAAAAAAATTATATTTAATATTTTTCTGTGATCTAATCCCATTTGCAAGCCCATGTGTCAGGCCCACACAGACTGTATTGTGGCCACTGGCTAATGGCTAGACCTCCACTTATACCGTTAAAGGGTGTCATTTACTTACAAATACCTCGCAGATAAAAAAAAATTATATTTCATTTTTTTCGGTGATCTAATCCCATTTGCAAGCCAGTGTGTGTCAGGCCCACACAGACTGTACTGTGCCCACTGCCCACCACCTATATAGGGTGGCACAGTACCTTGCACGCATAGTAACACTTATCTAATAAAAAATGACAGGCAGAGGCAGGCCATGCCGCAGGGGCCGTCCTGTTCGTGGTGCTGTAATTTCCACTGGCCCTGGAATAATGCCCAGTGTTCAGAGGCCACGTACCCTGAACCCAAAAAATTCAGAGAAAATAGTTGACTGGCTTACACAGGACACCCAATCTTCGACAGCTTCCGCTAAGAACCTTGACGCACCATCCTCCTCCAGCTCAGCTTTGGTCACCTGCTCTCAAGTTACCACTCTCCCGCCCACCGCCACCACCACCACTACCACCACAGCCACCACAGCCGCTTCACTTGATCCCTCAGAGGAGTTATTTACACATCAGTTGGATTAAATTAGTGATGCGCAACCATTATTGCCAGGGGATGTAGATAACAGGGATATGTCTCAGTCAGGCAGCATTACACACATGGACGTACAGTGTGATGATGATGATGATGTTGTACCCGCTGCTGCTTCCTTTGCTGAGGTGTCAGATACAAGTGAAATGGTTGATGATGACGATGTGTCCGTGGATGCCACATAGGTGTCTGCTCGAAGAGAAGAAGAAGAGGGGGAAAGTTCAGAAGGGGAGACAGAGAGAAGGAGGAGACGAGTTGGAAGCAGGGGGAGGTTGTCGCAAGGAGCTAGTGGCACAGTCAGACAGCATGTATCGGCACCCGGGGTCAGCCAGAGAGCACGCCAATTAACACATGCTGCTGCCACCACCAGAATGCTGACATTGCAAAGCTCAGCAGTGTAACATTATCTTTGTGTGTCTGCCTCTGACAACAGCGATGCCATTTGCAACCTGTGCCAAAAGAAACTGAGTCGTGGGAAATCCAACACCCACCTAGGTACAACTGCTTTGCGAAGGCACATGATCGCACATCACAAACGCCTATGGGATCAACACATGATGACGAGTAGAAGCAGCACACAAGCTCAAAGCCACCATCCTCCTCCTGGTCCAGCATCTTCAGCCAAGTCAACCACTGCTGTCCTCCTTGCCCCCTCTCAACCACCCGCCACTCCGCCTCTCACCTTCAGCAGTTCCATCCCATCTGCCCACAGTCAGGTGTGTGTAAAGGAAATGTTTGAGCGTAGGAAGCCAATGTCCCAGAGTCACCCCCTTCCCCGGCGTCTGACAGCTGGCTTGACGGAACTCTTAGCCCGCCAGCTTTAACCATACCAGCTGGTGGAGTCTGAGGCCTTCAAAAAATTTGTCGCTATTGGGACACCACAGTGAAAGGTACCCAGACAATTTTTTTTTTCAAAAAAGGCAATCCCAAACCTCTACTCAGTGATTGAAAAGGAAGTCATGGCATCTCTGGCATACAGTGTTGGGGCAAGGGTCCATCTGACCACTGATACCTGGTCTTCAAAGCACGGTCAGGGCAGGTATATCACTTACACTGCGCATTGGGTCAACCTGCTGATGGCTGACAAGCATGGAATGCGTGTCTCTGCAGCAGAGTTGGTGACACCGCCACAACTTGCAGGCAGGCCTACTGCCACCTCCTCTACTCCTCCTACTCCATCCTCTTCCATAGACTCCTCGGCTGAGTCCTCTTCTGCTGCGGCGTCTGGCTGCACATCAACTGAATCCCCCCAGCTCCCCAGGGGATATTCCACATCCCGGATACAACAGTGTCACGCTGTTTTGGGGTTGACTTGCCTGAAAGCAGAGAGCCACACCGGACCAGCACTCCTGTCCGCCCTGAACGTACAGGTGGATCAGTGGCTGACCTAAGCACCAACTGGAGATCGGCAAAGTGGTGTGTGACAATGGAAGTAATTTGTTGGCGGCATTGAATTTGGGCAAGTTGTCACATGTGCCGTGCATGGCACATGTGTTGAATCTCATCATACAACGCTTTGTGTCTAAGTACCCAGGCTTACAGTTAGTCCTCAAGCAAGCCAGAAAGGTGTGTGGGCATTTTAGGCGTTCCTACACGGCCATGGTGCACTTTTTAGACATTCAGCGCCGAAACAACATGCCAGTGAGGCGCTTGATTTGCGCCTGCTCCAACAAGAAAAAGCCGTCAACGAGTATTTGTATGACCGGGGTCCTAGGACAGCCTCTGCGGAGCTGGGAATTTTTTGCCACGTTACTGGACACTCATGCGCAATGCCTGTAGTCTCATGAGTCCTTTTGAGGAGGTGACAAACCTAGTCAGTCGCACCGAAGGCACCATCAGCAACCTCATCCCATTTGTTCTCTTCCTGGAGCGTGCCCTGCGAAGAGTGCTGGATCAGGCTGTAGATGAGCGTGAAGAGGAAGAGTTGTGGTCACCATCACCACCAGAAACAGCCTTGTCATCATCGCTTGCTGGACCTGCGGCAACGCTGGAAGAGGGGTGTGAGGAAGAGGAGTCAGAGGAGGAATGTGGCTTTGAGGAGGAGGAAGACCAACAACAGCAGGCATCCCAGGGTGCTCGTTGTTGTCACCTATCTGGGACCCGTGGTGTTGTACGTGGCTGGGGTGAAGAACAGACCGTCAATGACATCAGTGAGGACGAGGAACGGGAAATAAGTAGCTCGGCATCCAACCTTGTGCAAATGGGGTCTTTCATGCTGTCATGTCTGTTGAGGGACCCTCGTATAAAAAGGATGAAGGAGAACGACCTGTACTGGGTGGCCACGATACTAGACCCCCGGTATATGCAGAAAGTGGCGGAAATGTTAACAACTTAGTAACACACGCAGTGCCCCAACTTGGGACTAAGTAAGAGGACCGACCAAGCTGCTTTTTCCATCTCCCGGTTCCTAAAATCAATTCATTTTGGTGTATCAGAGTTTGGTCTGTCACTGTGAAGGCAGTCGAAGGTACCCGGCCTAAATTTTTTTTCACAAAAGGCAATCCCACCCTGATATGGGACATAACACGGATTAAACTGATAAGAATAGTACTACAGTAAATACCATTCATATCCGGTGAGGCAGTAAATTGCACGGTGCAGACGCAGTGACCGTGGCGTGTATTCAAACAAAGGGGAGGGAGCCAGCATTTTTTTAACCATCTCCCCTGTCGGGCATATTCATATCTGCACATTAAGGTCTGACAATATTAGAACCAAACTGGAGATTCACATTACCTTTAAGAGGCCAAACTCTCTGTTGGAATAAGCCAGAGAAGGAATGGTCACTGGCATACAATGTATATTGTTTTAAAAGTTATTGCCAACAGATGTGGTATCTTAGAGATTGTAATGGGTCTCACATGAACTGTCTTAACTACCGGGGTCATGAGAGGTTATTGCTTAAAAACACTGGTTTCTCTAAACATATCAGTCTGAGGAACAATGGGTGTTATATAGCTAAGCCATGATCTAATAAGAGACATCCATAAAACACATCTGGTGTGGAATGGGTATCTTTTCGTATATATATATATATATACATATATATATTCCTGTGTGCATTTATTTAGCGTTTGAACTTGTTAATGATTTATATATACCATGCAATATTAATGTATTATAACCGATTAATTATGTATCTTTTTGTATTGTATCTCACTGAGAGAATATAGAGAGCTAAGTTGTATGTTCTTAAAAGAAGGATCTATTCAGAGGAACTGAGGGTATTTCAAACATCATTATTCAAATAGCTGTGACAATTAGGTGTATACAAACCAGGGCAAAAGCTAGAAGTTTATGGTTCTCTTATCTGACCATAAATAAGATGGTCTGTTAACTGTCAAAATTGATCCATGGTGTCTGGGAAAGTGATCCTAAAGTGTCAGAAAGAATACCTCCTAATTGATTTAAGTTGGGAGAGACCAAAGGTTAAGAGGTGTAATAAAGCCGGATATATATGTTAATTCTAAAAATTGCTATATGATACAACAGTGCCATCAAGTGGTAGATGGGCAGAAAGAATGCCAATTAAATGACATCATCCCCATGATTACCATACGTAACACCCACCTTATCTAATTGGAAATCCCTAATCCAAGAGGGGATGGGCATAGATAAGGATGTGGATATCTAAACCAGTTTAGGGGGAGAGAAAAAAACTAAGATCACTTGAAAAATCACTGGAGGCAAAGAGGACTGGAGCCAAACATCACTTGGAACTTCTTCAGGGAGAACACTTGGGAATTCATTCATCAGCATCACTTCACACGTCAGGAACGTACCTCAGGACGGGATAGATCTGAATCTTGGAAAGCTGGGTCCCTTCTAAAAGCTCTTTATCCCAAAGCAAGGGGTAATGTATAATCCATTTTATTTGCAGTAATTATAAATCGCTCCAATTGGCATATAGTTGAGACCCCATTATTAGTGGGTCAATAGTGTTAACATTAATTTTACGGGAAATTTTAATGAACGTGCACATCATTAGAATTCCTGTAATATTGCTATCAGAGTGGAATCTCTGATCGGATTTTATTATCCGTAGTTAGGTCAACGGGCGTATTTATAAGGTGTCTCTTACTGCCATATTCTCTGATTGAGCATAAGGGATTTTCCACAGATTCATTTCTATAGTTTTTTTTGTTGTTGTTGCATCATAATATTTTGATTACCAGTATATTAATTGGTAATAATTTGATAAAAAGAAAAGTAGTATTGGATTGTACTTAAGTCAGCCTGTAAACGGTGGAGCACCATCTTATGGTCAATTTTGATATTATCTTTGTATTCATTTGTATGCCATTTGTACTGCTTGTATTTATAATAAATTATATTTTGTATAATTAATTGCACCCTGTTTCATTAGCTGCACAAATTAACTTTAGATCTCATCAATAAAAGAACTGGCGTTTATATGTCCGCCAATTAAATTTTTCATTTTTCATTTTCCATATTTCATAAAAATATTAAATCATAATTTTTTTATGATTTCATATCTTAGATGAAATTAATACCCGACACCCCGTTCGAAAAAATCTATTTAATAATTTTACCCCAGATTGGGGACGTAACAGGGATTAAACTGATGAGAATAGTTGTCACTACCAGACATCTGAGAAGCTTTGACAGACAGCTCCTTGAGGTTCCTTTGTTTTGCTTTCATTTTCTCATCTCGTTAGCCTCTCTCAGCTGTCATGTAGTTGCACTGATTGCATCCCTTTAAATCCTTTTCCCATAGTGCATCACTTTGCGGTTTATACAACTTCCTGGAGTGTGTGCATTCCGTTCCTACTTCTGAGTCTTCTACAAGATAAGTTTTGTTCATTTATTTGTGTTTTTCTGTTTGCTGGATCCCAGGTGACCCTGACTCCCTCCGTATCTAGAGTAGGGAGCCGGTGGCCGTGTCCCCTCACTATTATAGGGTGTTCAGGTGTTATACAGTCGAGGTACGAGGATATGCGATCATCTACCATTGGGATTTTCGCATAGGCTGAGCAGTCAGGGAGAGAGCCAGGTCTGATGCAGGGCTCTCCCTTTTTGTTCCTTAGTTTTTGATTCAGTCAGTCGTATATTCATTATGTGTTTTCTAGTTTCCTGCACACCTTCCGTGACATTATAAACCGCCAAAACCGTCTCAAGCATGGATCCGGTTTCACTTTTGACTGAACGCATGCAGGGTCTTTCATTGGAGGTAGCAGATCTCCGTAAGACTCTTTCTCAGTTTTAAGTGACCGGTTCAGCTTGCGTTCATGGAGCTTGTTCTGAGCCTAAGATCTCGCTCCCGGATACGTTCTCCGGGGGTAGTGAGAATTTTGTGCGTTTTAGAGAGGCTTGCAAACTCCATTTTCGCCTACTTCCCCATTCCTCTGGTGATGAGGAAAGGAGGGTGGGGATCATCATATCGCTGCTCAGAGATAACGCTCAGTCCTGGGCCTTTTCGCTGCCGGTGGGGGCACGGCCCCTCCGTTCAGTGGATGAATTCTTTTTAGCCCTGGGTCAGATATATAATGATCCGGATCGTGTTGCTCTGGCTGAGTCTAGACTACGTCTTTTATGTCAGGGTAAACAATCCGCAGAGATATACTGCTCAGAATTTCGGAGATGGGCAGCTGATACTGGTTGGAATGATGCTGCACTCCGAAGTCAATTTTGCCATGGTTTTTCAGATTGATTGAAAGATGCATTTGCCTTTCATGATAAATATATCCTTTGCCAGACAGCAGACAGTATTACAATTGGCTGGCCACAGCTGAAACACCAGATTTAGAGTACTGCTATTTTGGCAATTGTATTTCACCCCTCAATAAAATAGCAAGCACAGCCAAGCCCCTGATGTAGGATATAGCCAAAAAATAACCACACTATTGATGGTTAAATGTACTTGGTGGCAGCTTGTGCTGGCGCACCACAAGACACAAAATGGCCGCCGATCACCCCAGAAAAAAGTGACTGAAAAACGCTCTGGGCAGCCTAAAAACAGTGAGCAATTGAATAGCAGCAGTTCAATGATCCACAGCTGTAGATCGATCACTGAATTAAGTCTTTTGGAGGAGTTAATCACTGCCTAATCTCGCCCTAACGTCGCAGCTGCAACCTCTCCCTACACTGATCAGAGCAGAGTGACGTGCGGCGCTATGTGACTGCAGCTTAAATAGAGGCTGGGTCACATGCTACACTGTCCAATCATAGCCATGCCAATAGTAGGCATGGCTGTGACGGCCTTTTGGGGCAAGTAGTATGACGCTTGTTGATTGGCTTCTTTGCAGCCTTTCAAAAAGCGCCAAGAAAGCGCCGAACGCCGAACCCCAAAATTCGGTACGAACCCGAACTATACAGTTTGGGTTTGCTCATCCCTATTTGTAAGCTCTCCCGCTCGATCCTGTGTCGGCTTCCCACGTGGAGGCTAGTGGCGGGAAACAACCCTGCAGCTTCTCAGGAGGGAAGGAGATAGCTCCGGAGCTTCTCTGTAGTTGTGGGAGCCTTTTGGTTGATGCTAGCTAGTTCGAATAGGCTGACTCAATTGTAAAAAATTAGTGTTTTTTTAAAACCAGAATATAATTGCAGTATTTCAAGCTTGCATTTCACTCCGACAAATGCAGC
Organism: Bufo gargarizans; assembly: GCF_014858855.1. Taxonomy (NCBI): domain Eukaryota; kingdom Metazoa; phylum Chordata; class Amphibia; order Anura; family Bufonidae; genus Bufo; species Bufo gargarizans. Next base: position 127,658 of record NW_025334531.1, read on the forward strand.
TAAAGCCCCAGATGTATGATTTTGCAAAAAAATTGTGTTTTTTTAAACCCAGAATATAATTGCAATATTTAAATCTTGTATTTCACAGTGTCAAATGTAGCTAAGGCCCAAGATGTAGGGTATTGCCAAAAATGGGTGCTTTTTTAAACCCAGAATATTATTGCAGTATTTCAAGCTTGTATTTTACAGTGACAAATGCAGCAAAATCAAACAAATCCCAGCAGGCGTATCGATTTTCTCAAAGCTTTATTGATCCATATTGATCCATGTAACAGGACGCGTTTCGGCCCGTCCAGCCTTCCTCAACTGCATATTAACAACTGTTAGTACCTAGTATTTATAGGTCTTGTCACATAAAACTGCCAATCAATTCAAACAGGAAATTACATCATATTAGAAATAGTATCAAAATATTATTTAAATAGTACCCTTGCGAATACTACAATGAAAAATATCCTCCCATCAAGTAGGCGCCGTAGTAGTCTGCAAGGAAACATAAAATTTCATATTAAAAACACATCACTTCATAATCCCTATTAAGACCCTTAGGGTGTAAAGTGTCAAGGGTGTGAACCCAGAAAGCCTCCCTTTTGATTAATAACTTTTGCAGATCCCCTTCTCTCCGTGGTAAATGTACGCGCTCAATAACTTGGTATTTCAATTGTGCTATGGAATGGTTGTGATTATGGAAATGAAACGGTATAGGGAATAGGAGATTTGTATTCCTAATTGTCGATTTGTGTTTGTTAATCCGATCTTTCACTTTCTGCATTGCCTCCCCCATATACAGCATGCCGCAGGGTCACTTTATTAAGTACCGTATATTACATTAGTTGTTTCACAGGTATAATAAACTTTGACTCTATAAGATTTCCCTGTCCGAGGATGTTGAAAGTACTGACCCTTCTGCACATTGCTGCATTGCATACAGTGGAGACGAGGGAACGTGCCTCCCTTCTGATTGGTGAGTGTACTCTGCAATGGGGCCTTCTCCATAGTGCCAATATCTGAGAGAACGAGATGATCCCTCAAAACCAGAATATTACTGCAGTATTTCAAGCTTGTATTTCACAGTGACAAATGCAGCAAAGGCCCCAGATGTAGGTAATTGCCAAAAATGGGTGTTTTTTAAACCCAGAATATTACTGCAGTTTTTCAAGCTTGTATTTCACTGTAACAAAGGCAGCTAAGCCGGGGCATTGCTAGGGTCTGAAAACATCCGGGGCACAAGTCCATTGTATCACGCCCCTGTGAAGCCACGCCCCTACCCTATGAAGCCACACTTCCATGGGCCTTCACAGAAATTATTAACCCCTTTTAGCAGTCCCCCCTTCGCAGAAGTTATTAACCCCTTTCAGCAGCCCCCCTTCACAGTAGTTATTAACTCTTTTCAGCAGTCCTCCCTTCACAGTAGTTATTAACCCCTTTCAGCAGTGAATGGAGGACTGTCAATTTTGTCATGGTCTTTCGGAAAGATTGAAAGATACATTTGCTTTTCATGAGAGACCAGCCTCGTTAGAATCTGACATGTCTCTAGCTGTTCGTATTGACAGGCGTCTTAGAGAGAGAGAGGAGACTACTCCTTCCTGTCACATTCAGTCCAAAGACAGTGGGGGTGTATCATTCAGTGTACAGGGGTCTCAGTCTCTCTCAATCCCCTCTGAGGAGGAGGCCATGCAGCTGGGTTTGCTTGCCTCTGATAGTAGAGGATTCAGCTCTCAGAGGAGGGTTTGTTTCTGTTGTGGGGGTATAAATCATTTGGCTAATGTTTGCCCCTCTAGGAGATTCATGGAGTTTTCTGAGGGTAATAAAAGAAAAACAAAAAGAAAAAACCCTCTAAAAAATTTCCATTTTCTACTATTGGCAAGGTTGATGCGGAAATTGAAGGTTTGCCATTTACTTATAGTTCCTGAAGATATATGGAAAACAGTGGCTCACCCTCTTCTTATATGGATAAGGTGCACACCCCCTGGTCCCACCCTTAGGACCAAAAGACAAGGTGCGTGTAAAGAAACAGGTGTGGGGGGGCACACTTCAAAAGGCAACACTCAATGGGATAGTGATAATACAATTTATTCTAAAATTTCAATTAAGAGCATACCCCTAAAACATACATAAAATATGGTACATCAATTGATCTGAACCATTCCAATCCAATGTACACACAGTTGACAAATATATATCCGCCAAATGGCTGTGGCAATTTATATTGTTTACCACAATCGGCAATGCTGTCCACAATAATATCCAGCACCTTTTAGCATCAGAGGGTAATGTCCCGCAAGTATGTGAAGCTACAGAGGGTAATGTCCCGCAATTATGTGAAGCAAATATATATATTAGCGTCCACTACCCGAGCCGATGATGGGCCTATTCAGTCCAATGTGCTTCTAATATGCGGCCCGTAGTTATGAGCTCAACAATCTTTAGATACAGTGAATTTCTTGCTCCAAAAACGAGCCCGGTCTTACCCGTCATCGCTGCTGTAGCGTTGGTCCAGGAGGCCGCACACCCGCAGCGTCCCACGTGGTGTGCTTCTGCCTGTACGCGGCGTCCCACGTGACCTGGTAACTAAGGGGACCGGATGCAAGCTCGTGTGACGTCACTCTCAAGCGTCAGTTTCCACTCGATGTTATTTATTAAGCGTCTCTTTCTTTCCTTGCCGGCTTTCTTTCTTTTCTTCACTATTGCGTGGATCAACGCTCACTCTAGACACCGCCAGACGCGTTTCGGGGTCTCTTATAGTTCCTGTTTTCTCCTACCTGCCAGGGTGGCGCTAGACAGCAAGAACATTGTTTGTGAGATTTTTGAGGATATTTCTCTACCCTTCTTAGTGCTTAGTACTCTATCTTAGTGCTACCTGCTGAAGCCAGAAGTCAAGTACCTGGGACATGTTGTCAGTGCAGAAAGTGTTAAACCAGATCCAGTAAAGTTAGCTGCAGTCCTGAATTGGCCTACTCCTACAACAGTAAAGGAGTTGAGAAGTTTCCTTAGTTTTGCAGGGTACTACAGACGCTTCACCCCTCACTTCACCCAGATTGCTGAGCCAATTCAGGAACTCCTAAGAGGACACCCAAAGAAGTATCAGAAGATGCAGATACCTGTGGAGTGGAATGAAGACAGGGAAATTGACTTCCAACTCTTGAAAAATAAGTTGACAAGAACAACCTGTCTTGGAATATCCAGATTACCCTTCCATCTCTACACCAACACCAGCCAGAAAGGCCTGGGAGCTGTCCTGTCTCAAGTGCAAGAAGGTAATGAGAGAGTAATTGCTTATGCTAGCAGATCCCTGAAAGGAGCTGAAAAGAATGACCGGAACTACAGCTCTTTCAAGTTAGAGTTGTGTGGGCTGTCACAAAAAAATTTAAGGACTACCTTGCAGCAACTCCCTTCATAGCTTTCACCGATAACAACCCACTGGCGCATCTCAATTAGAGATGTCGTGAACATAAAATTTTCTGTTCGCGAACGGCGAATGTGAATTTTCTCAAATGTTTGTGAACGGGCGAACCGGGCGAACCGCCATAGACTTCAATAGGCAGGCAAATTTTAAAACCCACATGGACTCTTTCTGGCCACAATAGTGATCGAAAAGTTGTTTCAAGGGGACTAACACCTGGACTGTGGCATGCCGGAGGGGGATCCATGGCAAATCTCCCATGGAAAATTACATAGTTGACGCAGAGTCTGGTTTTAATCCATAAAGGGCATAAATCACCTAACATTCCTAAATTGTTTGGAATAACGTGCTTTAAAACATAAGGTATGATGTTGTATCGATCAGGTAGTGTAAGGGTTACGCCCGCTTCACAGTGACAGACCAAACTCCCCGTTTAACGCACCGCAAACAACCGTAAACAGTCAATTTGCACAACCGCAAACTCCCCATTTGCACAAGGTTGAATACCAAGCTAGCCATGTCCCGTTCCTTGTCCTTACTGACGTCATTGAAGGTCTCTTCCTCCACCTAGCCACATACAACACCAAGGGTCCCCGAAAGGTGACAACAAGCCCCCTGGGACGCCTGCTGTGGTTGGTCTTCCACCTCCTCAAAGCCACCTTCCTCCTCTGACTCCTCTTCTTCAGACTCCTCTCTCTGCGTTGCCTCTCTCTGCATTATTATAAGGTGTGTTAAGTAGTACTATTCCTATCAGTTTAATCCCTGTTACGTCCCCTATCAGGGGACGTGTATATGGCATCGATTTTTGGAACCGCGAGATGGAAAAAGATGCTTGGTCGGTCCTCCTACTTCAAATTTGGGGCACTGCGCGTGTAATCTAATGTACCACCAGATAGGAGTGGTGTGTTATGCTGTTCTATTCCTATCAGTTTAATCCCTGTTACGTCCCCTATCAGGGGGCCTGTATATGGCATCGATTTTTGGAACCGGGAGATGGAAAAAGATGCTTGGTCGGTCCTCCTACTTCAAATTTGGGGCACTGTGCATGTAATCTAATGTGCCACCAGATAGGAGTGGTGTGTAAAGTAGTTCTATTCTTATCAGTTTAATCCCTGTTACGTCCCCTATCAGGGGATGTGTATATGGCATCTATTTTAGGAACCAGGAGATGGAAAAAGATGCTTGGTCGGTCCTCCTACTTCAAATTTGGGGCACTGTGCGTGTAATCTAATGTGCCACCAGATAGGAGTGGTGTGTTATGTTGTTCTATTCCTATCAGTTTGATCCCTGTTACGTCCCCTATCAGGGGATGTGTATATGGCATCGATTTTTGGAACCGGGAGATGGAAAAAGATGCTTGGTCGGTCCTCCCACTTCAAATTTGGGGCACTGCGCGTGCAATCTAATGTGCCACCAGATAGGAGTGGTGTGTTAAGTAGTTCTATTCTTATCAGTTTAATCCCTGTTATGTCCCCTATCAGGGGACGTGTATGGAATAGATTTTAGACAACCGCAAAGAGTTGTCAATAGTTGACACACTCATGACATAAATTTTATACCTCTATGCGTCAATCTTGGTATAGTGATGACTGTGCTCGTGCGCACGTTTGGGAGATTGCAGGTGATGGGGGTTTTACAAAGCCTATGGTCGTGCTGAGGTAGTTCCGTGACAGTTAAGTGACCCAGAAAACAATGATTCTGCAGTGTTGGCCCATTGTTGGCCTATTAGGCTTTAATGGTCACCTTAGATGATCACAAAGAAAAATAATGTTTTTTCTATGCAAAATTATCCAGCCGATCGCTTTTGGTCTGTTCACAATGAAGCAACAAACTTATCATGTGGGGTGTGCCAACATTGCCATTGCCAACACACTCATAGAGGTGGTCGCTTCATTGTGATACGCAAGCCCCTTCACCACGACAAGGTAACGATAACGAAGGGGAATTGACACATGTATGTGCCTTTTATTTTATTTTATTTTTGAAGCCACAGTGCAGCACCAGGGGCCAGAAAAATTAGGCTTGTTTCCCAGGCAGAAAGTGCCCTAAAACATTGCGGCTTGAACCCTAGTTGGTGGCGGATAAGTCACGCAAGTCATCCGGCATTCAGAGATAAAATACAGCAGCGTGGGGACCATTTTTAGCCCAAGGCAGCTCATCTCATCAGGCCTTTTTTAGTCGAATGTATCGCCCACTGTCAGTCCCTTCGGGATCCATCCCTCATTTATCTTAATAAAGGTGAGGTAATCTAGACTTTTTTGACCTAGGCAACTTCTCTTCTCAGTGACAATACCTCCTGCTGCACTGAAGGTCCTTTCTGACAGGACACTTGAAGCGGGGCTGGCCAGAAGTTCTATAGCAAATTGGGATAGCTCAGGCCACAGGTCAAGCCTGCACACCCAGTAGTCAAGGGATTCATCGCTCCTCAGAGTGTCGATATCTGCAGTTAAGGCGAGGTAGTCTGCTACCTGTCGGTCGAGTCGTTCTCTGAGGGTGGACCCCGAAGGGCTGTGGTGATGCGTAGGACTTAAAAAGCTCTGCATGTCCTCCATCAACAACACGTCTGTAAAGCGTCCTATCCTTGCCGGCGTGGTCGCGGGAGGAGGAGTATTACTTTCACCTCTTCCCCTGTTAGATTCCCGTTGTGCTGCGACATCACCCTTATAAACTGTGTAAAGCATACTTTTTAATTTATTTTGGAACTGCTGCATCCTTTCCGACTTGCGGTAATTCGGTAACATTTCAGGCACTTTCTGCTTATACCGGGGGTCTAGTAGCGTGGACACCCAGTACAGGTCGTTCTCCTTCAGCCTTTTTATACGAGGGTCCCTCAACAGGCACGACAGCATGAAAGACCCCATTTTCACAAGGTTGGATGCCGAGCTACTCATGTCCTGTTCCTCGTCCTCAGTGATCTCACTGAAGGTATGTTCTTCCCCCCAGCCACGTACAACACCACGGGTACCAGATAGGTGACAACGAGCACCCTGGTATGCCTGTTGTGGTTGGTCTTCCTCCTCCTCCTCAAAGCCACATTCCTCCTCTGACTCCTCTTCCTCAGCGATGCTGATAAGGCTGTTTCTGGTGGTGATGGTGACCACAACTCTTCCTCTTCACGCTCATCTACGGCCTGATCCAGCACTCTTCGCAGGGCATGCTCCAGGAAGAAAACAAATGGTATGATGTCGCTGATGGTGCCTTCGGTGCGACTGACTAGGTTTGTCACCTCCTCAAAAGGACGCATGAGCCTACAGGCATTGCGCATGAGCGTCCAGTAACGTGGCAAAAAAATTCCCAGCTCTGCAGAGGCTGTCCTAGCACCCCGGTCATACAAATACTCGTTAACGGCTTTTTCTTGTTGGAGCAGGCGGTCGAACATTAGGAGTGTTGAATTCCAACGTGTCGGGCTGTCGCAAATCAAGCGCCTCACTGGCATGTTGTTTCGCCGCTGGATATCTGAAAAGTGCGCCATGTAGAAATGCCTGAAATGGCCACACACTTTCCTGGCCTGCTTCAGGATGTCCTGTAAGCCTGGGTACTTATGCACAAAGCATTGTACGATCAAATTACACACATGTGCCATGCACGGCACATGTGTCAACTTGCCCAAATTCAATGCCTCCAACAAATTGCTTCCGTTGTCACACACCACTTTGACGATCTCCAGTTGGTGCGGAGTCAGCCACTGATCCACCTGTGCGTTCAGGGCGGACAGGAGTGCTGGTCCGGTGTGACTCTCTGCTTTCAGGCAACTCAACCCCAAGACGGCGTGACACTGCCGTATACGGGATGTGGAATAGCTCCTGGGGAGCTGGGGGGGGGTGCTGGTGATGTGGAGCAAGACGCACCAGCAGAAGAGGACTCAGCCAAGGAGGTTATTGAAGAGGATGGAGTAGGAGGAGTAGAGGAGGTGGCAGCAGGCCTGCCTGCAAGTCGTGGCGGTGTCACCAACTCCTCTGCAGAGCCACGCATTCCATGCTTGGCAGCCGTCAGTGTAGGTGATATACCTGCCCTGACCGTGCTTTGCAGACCAGGTATCAGTGGTCAGATGGACCCTTGCCCCAACACTGTGTGCCAGACATGCCATTACTTCCTTTTGCACAATCGAGTACAGGTTGGGGATTGCCTTTTGTGCAAAGAAATTTCGGCTGGGTACCTTTCACTGCGGTGTCCCAATAGCTAAAAATTTTTGGAACGCCTCAGACTCCACCAGCTTGTATGGTAAAAGCTGGCGGGCTAAGAGTCCAGACAAGCCAGCTGTCAGACGCCGGGCAAGGGGGTGACTTTGTGACATTGGCTTCTTACACTCAAACATGTCCTTGACAGACACCTGACAGTGGGCAGATGAGCAGGAACTGCTCAAGGCGAGAGACGGAGTGGCGGATAGTTGAGAGGGGGCAAGGAGGACAGCAGTGGTTGACGTGGCTGAAGATGCTGGACCAGGAGGAGGATGGTGGCCTTGAGTTTGTGTGCTGCTTGTACTCGTGTGTTGATCCCATAGGCGTTTGTGATGTGCAATCATGTGCCTTCGCAAAGCAGTTGTACCTAGGTGGGTGTTGGACTTTCCACGACTCAGTTTCTTTTGGCACAGGTTGCAAATGGCATCGCTGTTGTTAGAGGCAGACACACAAAAAAATGCCACACTGCTGAGCTCTGCAGTGACAGCATTCTGGTGGTGGCAACAGCATGCGTTGATTGGCGTGCTGTCTGGCTGACCCCGGGTGCCGATGCATGCTGTCTTACTGTGCCACTAGCTCCTTGCGATGACCTCCCCCTGCTTCCAACTCATCTCCTCCTCCTCTCTGTCTCCCCATCTGAACTTTCCCCCTGTTCTTCTCTTCGAGCGGGCACCCACGTGACATCCACGGACACATCGTCATCATCAACTGCTTCACTTGTATCTGACAACTCAGCAAAGGAAGCAGCAGCGGGTACAACATCAACATCATCACACTGTACGTCCATGTGTGTAATGCTGCCTGACTGAGACATATCCCTGTTATCTACATCCTCTGGCAATAATGGTTGCGCATCACTCATTTCTTCCAACTGATGTGTAAATAACTCCTCTGACAGATCAAGTGAAGCAGCTGTGTTGCTAGTGTTGGTGGTGGCGGCAGGCGGGCGAGTGGTAACTTGAGAGGTGCCCAAAGCTGAGCTGGAGGAGGATGGTGCGTCAAGGTTCCGAGCGGAAGCTGTAGAAGATTGGGTGTCCTGTGTTAGCCAGTCAACTATGTCCTCAGAACTTTTCGAGTTCAGGGTACGTGGCCTCTGAACACTGGGCATTATTCTAGGGCCAAAGGGAATCACAGCCCCACGACCACGACGGCCCCTGCGGGGTAGCCTGCCTCTGCCTGTCATTTTTTTGTTCGATTAGTGGTACTATGCGTGCGAGCTACTGTGACACCAGATATGAGTGGCAATGTGCACTGGCAGAAGTTGGCAGAGTAGACGCTGTAGGCCTGACACACACGCTTGCAGACAACTAACTGCTATTCAATCTATTGCAGATATGAGTTGCACTGGTGACACTATGCACTTGCAGGCCCTGAAACGCACACGCGTGCAGGCAACTTACTGCTATTATATTACAGTCCAAAAAGTTTTTTTAGTTTTTTTTTTATGCAAGCTATTGTGACACCAGATATTAGTGGTGGCACTGGGCAAGTCGGCACAGTATACTCTGTGAGACTGACACACACGCTGGCAGGCAACTGCAATTAGATTACACAGGAAAAAAAAAAAAGCAGACTGATGTTCTAGCCCTAAAAAGGGCTTTTTGGGGTGCTGTCCTTACAGCAGAGATCAGATGAGTCTTTCAGGACTGTAGTGGACACTGAATGCACTGCCCTAGCTATCGATTTCCCTATTGAATCAGCAACAGCAGCTGCACTGTCCCTCCTCTCACTAAGAATGCAGCTTCTGAATGAATCTAAAATGGATGCTGTCCTGGAGGTGGGAGGGTCTGGGAGGGAGGGTCTGCTGCTGATTGGCTGGAATGTGTCTGCTGACTGTGAGGTACAGGGTCAAAGTTTGCTCAATGATGACGAATAGGGGGCGGACCGAACATCGCATATGTTCACCCGCCGCGGCGAACGCGAACAAGCTATGTTCACCGGGAACTATTCGCTGGCGAATAGTTTGGGACATCTCTACCCAGTATATGTTCCCCATTTTCTCCCCTTTTTGCAAACACCGCATATGTGCTTGCAGCCTGCTGTATTGGCTCACAGCAGGTCTCTAGAGGCAAAAACTGGATTTTGCAGGCCTGAAAAACAGCCATTTATTTTCGGTGCCATGTCGCAATAAATAAATTCCTGAGGTCCCCAGAAAGTAAAATCCACAAGAAGTGACCCCATTTCAGAAAGAGCATCCCATTATGTAGTGGTTGTTGGAAAGTGGGTATGCAAATGATGTGGACTAAATCAGAGATATGGAAATATTACAGGGCGCATAAAGGATGAAATTAAAAATCCATGGATGAGTGGTAGGTCCGGAAGCATTCCTTCATGCAGAGGTCAGGTTTATCAGGGCAGGTGTCGCACTGATAAATGGTGTCCTTTCATATTCCCCTTTTGTAACAAACCCGACATCTTTTTTTTGCGTTTTTCCCCTTTTTGCTGTTTGTAGCACTTCACCAGGGAAATATTCTGGTACAACACGGGCACCATGACCTCCTGAAGTACTCGCGCCCTCCCCTTCCTGACTTTGGAAAATTAGGGCCTTGATTACCGCCTCTTGGACCTGAAGGAAAGTTCCTGTGTGGCCTGAAGTTCAATGTAAAATGTACGCATGGTACAGTGCCATCTGTACAATGTATATGGCCAGCTTTTTGTACCACACCTTAGTTTTACGCATGGCACTGCAGGGCTTCAGAACTTAATCGGACAGATCAACCCCTCCCATGTGCCTGTTGTAATCAAGGATGCAGTCTGGCTTGTTGACAGGGGTAGTGGTACCTCGCACTTGGGCAGAACTGGTGTTGGTGTGAATGGTGGTCAGTACAAGGACATCCCTCTTGTCCTTGTACTTAACCGCCAGCATGTTCTCATGGCAGAGAGCCTTACTGTCGTCTTTTCGGAGTAGTTGCCCTACCAGGGATCTAGGGAGCCCTCTCTGAGTTTTTCGCACTGTGCCGCAAGCCACAGTACCTCTGGCTTTTAGGGACATGTATAGGGGTATGCTGGTGTAATAGTTATCTACATATAGGTGATAACCATTATCCAGCAGTGGGTGCAGTAAGTCCCACACAATCTTGCTGTAACTCCTAGGACGGGTCATTCAGGGGGTTGTATCCGGGAATCTTTTGCCTCATAAACCTGGAACCTATAGGTGTACCCGGAGGTACTTTCGCACAGATTGTACATTTTTATTCCGTACCGTGCCCGCTTGCTGGGTAGATACTGGCAAAATGTAACCTTTCCTTTAAAATGTACAAGGGACTGGTCTATGCTAATTTCTTTTTCTGGGGTGAACACATCTGTAAATTTGGAGTTGAGGTGCTCCAGGAGGGGTCGTATTTTGAATAGTCGGTCAAAATGTGGGTCATTATAATGTAGGAATTTCAAAATAGATTCAAATCTTGTACGGGACATGGCCATCTTGTAAATTGGAGTGTGGTACAAGACATCTGAACTTCAATATTGTCTTATTTCGTGTTTTTTTACCAGGCCCATATGCAGCAACCGCCTCCAAAACTTCATAATGTCTGCTGCAGTTACAGGGGTCCAACCTAGGGGTCTAGCATGTGAGGATGTCGGGTTTTGAGCAATAAACTGCTGGGCGTACAAATTTGTTTGGGTCACCATCAAATTTATGAGATCGTCAGAGAAATACATTTAAAAAAAATCTATTTCTGTGAAGCCCATGCAGTCAATATGAATTCCAGAATTTCCCACAAACTCTGGAATTTGGGGCTAATAATCCTCAGGCGGTGTGGTCCATAGGGGATCACTGGGGGGAAGGGGCTACTTCATCTCTCCTGGGGCATCTCCTTGAGGGTCCCTCATCACTGGATGACAATGATGATGGAGTAGAGGAGTAGAGGAATGTTGCATGTTCTCCCTCACTTGAAGACTCAGTTTCAGAGGCAAGGATGGCGTATGCCTCTTCAGCGGAGTACATTCTCTGGGATGGATGGGACATTTTTATTTTTATTGGTGTATGTAAAGTGAAAAGTGTCAGGGGGGTGTATGTAGTGATTTAACACGTGAGGGGGCTTGTAATGAATTTAATTAAAATAAAATTTATGATAAAGAAAAAAAGAGAAAGAAAGAAAAGAGAAAAAGATAAGTGGTAGGCCTCATGCACACGACCGTTGTTTTATTCCGTGTCCGTTGTTCCGTTTTTCTTTTTTTTTTTTTTTTTTGAAATTCTTTATTTCTATTTCGCAAACGTTGTTCCGTTTTTCATGATTTTTAGCGGACCCATTGACTTTCAATGGGTCCGTTAAAAAAAACTCGGCTAATGCACCGTTTGTCATCCGCGTCCATGATCCGTGGTTCCAGTCCGTCAAAAAAATATAACCTGTCCTATTTTGTTCACGGAAAATGGTTTGCGGACCCATTCAAATCAATGGGACCGTGAAAAAACGTGGAGTTACACAAGATTGTCATCCGCGTCCGTTTTTTTCCTATCATTTGCTTGGCAAACTTGACACAGACTTTTTTTTACTTTCCTTCATGTCTGGTGATCCTCCAAAAATAAAGGAAGACACACGGAAACAAAAACGGAAACGGATCACAGAACAACGGAACCCTATTTGGCGGAACGGAACACAACAACGGTCGTGTGCATGAGGCCAAAGAATAAGATAAACATTTGGAAAAAAAAGGCTCCAAAGAAAAATAAAAACAAAAAAAGGAACTAAACCTGAGCAGACGCAGTCAGTAATTTACAGTACTGACCCACGCTCAGCAGGTGCAGGACCCAAGCACCCAGACCGCATGTGCGTGGGATCAAAAATCTAAACTAGTACTAACTAAAATTGACATATATATATATAAAACTAGCTAGCACTAAATGATTTATTTTTTTAGAAAAAAAAAGGCACTAAACCTGAGCAGACGCAGTCAGTAATTGACAGTACTGACCGGCGCTCAGCAGGTGCAGGACCCACACATGCAAACGGCACGTGTGTGGGTGAAGGCATCAAAAAACTATGAATTAACACATGTGGAATTATATACATAACAAACAAGTGTGAAACAACTGAAAATATGTCATATTCTAGGTTCTTCAAAGTAGCCACCTTTTGCTTTGACTACTGCTTTGCACACTCTTGGCATTCTCTTGATGAGCTTCAAGAGGTAGTCACCTGAAATGGTTTTCACTTCACAGGTGTGCCCTGTCAGGTTTAATAAGTGGGATTTCTTGCCTTATAAATGGGGTTGGGACCATCAGTTGCGTTGAGGAGAAGGAGTCTTGAAGGAGTTCCCAGAGATGCTTAGCACTTGTTGGCCCTTTTGCCTTCACTCTGCGGTCCAGCTCACCCCAAACCATCTCGATTGGGTTCAGGTCCGGTGACTGTGGAGGCCAGGTCATCTGGCGCAGCACCCCATCACTCTCCTTCATGGTCAAATAGCCCTTACTTTCAAAGTTTTCCCAATTTTTCGGCTGACTGACTGACCTTCATTTCTTAAAGTAATGATGGCCACTCGTTTTTCTTTACTTAGCTGCTTTTTTCTTGCCATAATACAAATTCTAACAGTCTATTCAGTAAGACTATCAGCTGTGTATCCACCTGACTTCTCCTCAACGCAACTGTTGGTTCCAACCCCCATTTATAAGGCAAGAAATCCCACTTATTAAACCTGACAGGGCACACCTGTGAAGTGAAAACCATTTCAGGGGACTACCTCTTGAAGCTCATCAAGTGAATGCCAAGAGTGTGCAAAGCAGTAATCAAAGCAAAGGGTGGCTACTTTGAAGAACCTAGAATATGACATATTTTCAGTTGTTTCACACTTCTTTGTTATGTATATAATTCCACATGTGTTAATTCATAGTTTTGATGCCTTCAGTGTGAATCTACAATTTTCATAGTCATGAAAATAAAGAAACTCTTTAAATGAGAAGGTGTGTCCAAACTTTTGGTCTGTACTGTAAATACACTGCTCAAAAAAATAAAGGGAACACTTAAACAACACAATGTAACTCCAAGTCAATCACACTTCTGTGAAATCAAACTGTCCACTTAGGAAGCAACACTGAGTGACAATCAATTTCACATGCTGTTGTGCAAATGGGATAGACAACAGGTGGAAATTATAGGCAATTAGCAAGACACACCCAATAAAGGAGTGGTTCTGCAGGTGGTGACCACAGACTACTTCTCAGTTCTTATGCTTCCTGGCTGATGTTTTGGTCACTTTTGAATGCTGGCGGTGCTTTCACTCTAGTGGTAGCATGAGACGGAGTCTACAACCCACACAAGTGGCTCAGGTAGTGCAGCTTATCCAGGATGGCACATCAATGCGAGCTGTGGCAAGAAGGTTTGCTGTGTCTGTCAGCGTAGTGTCCAGAGCATGGAGGCGCTACCAGGAGACAGGCCAGTACATCAGGAGACGTGGAGGAGGCCATAGGAGGGCAACAACCCAGCAGCAGGACCGCTACCTCCGTCTTTGTGCAAGGAGGAACAGGAGGAGCACTGCCAGAGCCCTGCTCAAACGGTCAGAGACAGACTCCATGAGGGTGATATGAGGGCCCGACGTCCACAGGTGGGGGTTGTGCTTACAGCCCAACACCGTGCAGGACGTTTGGCATTTGCCAGAGAACACCAAGATTGGCAAATTTTTGTTGTCAGCACATTCAACTATGTAAAGAACAAAGTATTTCAGAAGAATATTTAATTAATTCAGATCTAGGATTTGTTATTTTTGTGTTCCCTTTATTTTTTTGAGCAGTGTGGACGTTCTTTATCTGCAACCATACGACTTGACCGATCTTCACCAAATTCGCCACACAGGTACATTAGGTGTCCGGAAATGTTTTAGACCATGTCTCAGCTCTCTAGGACTTACTGAGATATTCCCAAAAAAGGACCTGCATTAGCCAATAGAAGCCAACAAGCCTTTCACTTAAATCCGAACTGCCATTTACATGGTCACATGTCCCTTATCAGCCAATATAAGTTCGCAGGTCATACTCCAGGATTCCATAACTGATCACAGGTTTTAGCAGTTTGTAGGTCCTTAAATATTGAGTCATATGATGTATGACAGCACAACAGCTACATGAATGCGGGCAGGGGCCACAATAAACGGACAGGGCGCTGTGGAGTTCACTGTTAATGGGGTGGGCACTGTGGAGGTCACTGTTAAAAGGGCAGGCACTGTGGAGGTCATTGTTAAAGGGGCGGGAACTGTGGAGGTCACTGTTAAAGAAGCGGGTACTGTGGAGGTCACTGTTAAAGAGGCGGCCACTATGAAGGTCACTGTTAAAGGGGTGGTCAATGTTAAAGAAACGGGCACTGTGAAGGTCACTGATAAAGGGGCAGGCACTGTGTAAGTCACTGTTAAAGGGGCAGGCACTGTGAAGGTCACTGTTAAAGGGGTGGTCAATGATAAAAGGGCAGGCACTGTGGAGGTCATTGTTAAAGGGGTAGTCAATGTTAAAGGGACAGGTACTGTGGAGGTCACTGTTAAAGGGGTAGGTACTTTTTAGGTCACTGCTAAAGGGACGGGCATTGCGGAGGTCTCTGTTAACCACTTCAACCCCACTAGCTGAAACCCCCTTAATGACCAGGCCACTTTTTACACTTCTGCACTACACTATTTTCACTGTTTATTGCTCGGTCATGCAACTTACCACCCAAATGAATTTTACCTCCTTTTCTTCTCACTAATAGAGCTTTCATTTGGTGTTATTTCATTGCTGCTGACATTTTTACTTTTTTTGTTATTAATCAAAATTTAACGATTTTGTTTACAAAAAAATGTCATTTTTCACTTTCAGTTGTAAAATTTTGCAAAAAAACAACAACATCCATATATAAATTTTTCACTAAATTCCATGTTCTACATGGTTTTGATAAAAAAAAAATGTTTGGGTCAAAAAAAATGGTTTGGGTAAAAGTTATAGCGTTTACAAACTATAGTACAAAAATGTGAATTTCCGCTTTTTGAAGCAGCTCTGAGTTTCTGAGCACCTGTCATGTTTCCTGAGGTTCTACAATGCCCAGACAGTACAAACACCCCACAAATGACCCCATTTCAGAAAGTAGACACCCTAAGGTATTCACTGATGGGCATAGTGAGTTCATATAACTTTTTATTTTTTGTCACAAGTTAGCGGAAAATGATGATTTTTTTTTTCTTTTTTTTTTTCTTACAAAGTCTCATATTCCACTAACTTGTGACAAAAAATAAAAACTTCCATGAACTCACTAAATACCTTGGGGTGTCTTCTTTCCAAAATGGGGTCACTTGTGGGGTAGTTATACTGCCCTGGCATTTTAGGGGCCCAAATGCGTGAGAAGTACTTTGAAATTAAAATCTGTATAAAATGACCGGTGAAATCCGAAAGGTGATCTTTGGAATGTGTGCCCCTTTGCCCACCTAGGCTGCAAAAAAGTGTCACACATCTGGTATCGCCGTACTCAGGAGGAGTTGGGGAATGTGTTTTGGGGTGTCATTTTACATATACCCATGCTGGGTGAGAGAAATATCTTGGCAAAAGACAACTTTTCCCATTTTTTATACAAAGTTGGCATTTGACCAAGATATTTATCTCACCCAGCATGGGTATATGTAAAATGACACCCCAAAACACATTGCCCAACTTCTCCTGAGTACGGCGATACCAGATGTGTGACATTTTTCTGCAGCCTAGGTGGGCAAAGGGGCACACATTCCAAAGAGCACCTTTAGGATTTCACCGGCCATTTTTTACAGATTTTGATTTCAAACTACTTCGCACACATTAGGGCCCCTAAATTAACAGGGCAGTATAACTACCCCACAAGTGACCCCATTTTGGAAAGCAGACACCCCAAGGTATTCCGTGAGGGGCATGGCGAGTTCCTAGAATTTTAAATTTTTTGTCACAAGTTAGTGGAATGTGAGACTTTGTTAGAAAAAATAAATAAAAAAAATCATCATTTTCCGCTAACTTGTGACAAAAAAATAAAAAATCTAGGAACTCGTCATGCCCCTCATAGAATACCTTGGGGTGTCTTCTTTCCAAAATGGGGTCACTTGTGGGGTAGTTATACTGCCCTGGCATTCTAGGGGTATTAATATGTGCAAAGTAGTCTGAAATCAAAATGTGTAAAAAATGACCTGTGAAATCCTAAAGGTGCACTTTGGAATATGTGCCCCTTTGCCCACCTAGGCGGCAAAAAAGTGTCACACATGTGGTATCGCCGTACTCAGGAGAAGTTTGGGAATGTATTTTGGGGTGTCATTTTACATATACCCATGCTGGGTGAGAGAAATATCTTGGCAAAAGACAACTTTTCCCATTTTTTTTTATACAAAGTTGGCATTTGACCAAGATATTTATCTCACCCAGCATGGGTATATGTAAAATGACACCCCAAAACACATTCCCCAACTTCTCCTGAGTACGGCGATACCACATGTGTGACACTTTTTTGCAGCCTAGGTGCGCAAAGGGGTCCAAATTCCAATGAGTACCATTTAGGAGGGCATTTTTAGGCATTTGGATTCTCACGCTTTAGGGCCCCTAAAATGCCAGGGCAGTATAAATACCCCACATGTGACCCCATTTTGGAAAGAAGACACCCCAAGGTATCCGTGAGGGGCATGGCGAGTTCCTAGAATTTTTTTTTTTTTTGGCACAAGTTAGCGGAAATTGATTTTTTTTGTATTTTCTCACAAAGTCTCCCTTTTTGCTAACTTGGGACAAAAATTTCAATCTTTCATGGACTCAATATGCCCCTCACGGAATACTTTGGGGTGTCTTCTTTCCGAAATGGGGTCACATGTGGGGTATTTATACTGCCCTGGCATTTTAGGGGCCCGAAAGCGTGAGAAGAAGTCTGGAATATAAATGTCTAAAAAATTTTACGCATTTGGATTCCGTGAGGGGTATGGTGAGTTCATGTGAGATTTTATTTTTTGACACAAGTTAGTAGAATATGAGACTTAGTAAGAAAAAAATAAAATAAAAAAAATTCCGCTAACTTGTGCCAAAAAAAATGTCTGAATGGAGCCTTACAGGGGGTGATCAATGACAGGGGGGTGATCAGGGAGTCTATATGGGGTGATCACCACCCTTTCATTGATCACCCCCCTGTAAGGCTCCATTCAGACGTCTGTATGCGTTTTGCGGATCGGATTCATGTATCCGTGGATCCGTAAAAATAATACGGACGTCTGAATAGAGCCTTACAGGGGGGTGATCAATGACAGGGGGGTGATTAATGACAGGGAAGTGATCAGGAAGTCTATATGCGTGATCACCCCCTTGTCATTGATCACCCCCCTGTAAGGCTCCATTCAGACGCCCGTATGTGTTTTGCGGATCCGATCCATGTATCCGTGGATCCGTAAAAATCATACGGACGTCTGAATGGAGCCTTACAGGGGGGTGATCAATGACAGGGGGGTGATCAATGACGGGGGGGGTGATCAGGGACTGTATATGAAGTGATCAGGGGTTCATAAGGGGTTAATAAGTGACGGGGGGGTGTAGTGTAGTGTGGTGCTTGGTGCTACTTTACACAGCTACCTGTGTCCTCTGGTGGTCGATCCAAACAAAAGGGACCACCAGAGGACCAGGTAGCAGGTATGTTAGACGCTGTTATCAAAACAGCATCTAATATACCTGTAAGGGGTTAAAAAAATCACATCTCCCGCCTGCCAGCGAGCGATCGCCGCTGGCAGGCTGGAGATCCACTCTCTTACCTTCCATTCCTGTGAACGCGCGCGCCTGTGTGCGCGCGTTCACAGTAAGTCTCGCGAGATGACGCGTATATGCGTCGTTGAGCGCACAGCTGCCACCTCCGGACCGTTAGGCCGTCCAGAGGTGGTTAAAGGGGCGAGAACTCTGAAGGTCACTGTTAAAGGGGCGGCCACTATGAAGGTCACTGTTAAAGAGGTGGTCAATGTTAAAGGTGCAGGCACTGTGGAGTTCACTGTTAAAAGGGTGTGCACTGAGGAGGTCACTTTTAAAGGGGCAGGCACTGTGCAGGTCACTGTTAAAGATGCTGTCACTGTTAAAGGGGCGGCCACTGTGGAGGTCACTGTTAAAGGGGTGGGCACTGTGGAGATCACTGTTAAAGGGGCGGGCACTGTGGAAGTCATTGTTAAAGGGGCGGGTACTGTAGAGGTCACTGTTATGGGGGAAACTGTTGATATCTTTTTACGACACACGGAAACATTAAATGAAATAGATGAAATATACCCGTGCGAAGTCAAGTCCTTCTGTTAATATTTATATATATATATAGTGGATATAAAAAGTCTACACACCCCTGTTAAAATGTCAGGTTTCTGTGCTGTAAAAAAATGAGACAAAGATAAATCTTTTCAGAACTTTCTCCACCTTTAATGGGACCTATAAACTGTGCAACTCAATTGAAACACAAACTGAAATCTTTTAGGTGGAGGGAAGAAAACAAAAAAAAAAAAAATAGTGGGGATGTAGCTGTGTTCCGAAATAAGCAATCACATTCAAAATCCGGTTAAATAGGAGTCAGCATACACCTGCCATCATTTAAAGTGCCTCTGATTAACCCAAAATAAAGTTCAGCTGCTCTAGTTGGTCTTTCCTTAAATTTTCTTAGTCACATCCCACAGCAAAAGCCATTGTCCACAGAGAGCTTCCAAAGCATCAGAGGGATCTCATTGTTAGAAGGTATCAGTCAGGAGAAGGGGACAAAAGAATTTCCAAGGCATTAGATATACCATGGAACACAGTGAAGACAGTCATCATCAAGTGGAGAAAATATGGCACAACATTACCAAGAACTGGACGTCCCTCTAAAATTGATGAAAAGAAGAGAAGAAAACTGGCCTGGAAGGCTACAAAGAGGCCTACAACAACATTAAAGGAGCTGCAGGAATATCTGGCAAGCACTGGCTGTGTGGTACATGTGACAACAATCTCCCGTATTCTTCATATGTCTGGGCTATGGGGTAGAGTGGCAAGACGAAAGCCTTTTCTTACGAAGAAAAACATCCAAGCCAGGCTACATTTTGCAAAAACACATCTGAAGTCTCCCAAAAGCATGTGGGAAAAGGGGTTATGGTCTGATGAAACCAAGGTTGAACTTTTTGGCCATAATTCCAAAAGATATGTTTGGCGCCAAAACAACACTGCACATCACCAAAAGAACACCATGCCCACAGTGAAGCATGGTGGTGGCGGCATCATGTCAAGGGGCTGTTTTTCTTCAGCTGCAACTGGGGCCTTAGTTAAGCTAGAGGGAATTATGAACAGGTCCAAATACCAGTCAATATTGGCACAAAGCCTTCAGGCTTCTACTAGAAAGCTGAACATGAAGAGGAACTTCATCTTTCAGCATGACAACGACCCAAAGCATACATCCAAATCAACAAAGGAATGGCTTCACCAGAAGAAGAATAAAGTTTTGGAATGGCCCAGCCAGATCCCAGACCAGAATCCGATTGACAATCTGTGGGGTGATCTAAAGAGGGCAGTGCCCAGGAGATGCCCTCGCAATCTGACAGATCTGGAGTGTTTTTGCCAAGAAGAGCGGGCAAATCTTGGCAAGTCAAAATGTGCCATGCTGATAGACTCATACCCAAAAAGACTGAGAGCTGTAGACAAATCAAAAGGTGCTTCAACAAAGTATTAGTTTAAGGGTGTGCATACTTCTGCAACCATATTATTTTATTTTTATATTTTTTCTTCCCTTCACCTAAAAGATTTCAGTTTGTTTTTCCCTTGAGTTGTACAGTTTATAGGTCACATTAAAGGGGGAAAAAGTTCTGAAATGATTCATCTTTGTCTCATTTTTTTACAGCACAGAAACCTGACATTTTAACAGGGGTGTGTAGACTTTTTATATCCACTGTATATTTTTTTTTTTTTTTCTGTCAAAATGGCAAAAAAAACAAAAACAAAGGAATGTCCTCACAGGTATCAGGTTTTGATGTTCTGCAGCAGCTGCGGCTGTGTTATAGGGCAGTAATTGCAGCTAGAAGGCACTGCCAGGCACAGCCAGCGACCTCTTCTCACTCCTGGGCTGACAGTTCTCCCTGTCTGCTCATAGTCTACACAATCCTTCCTCTGTCTGATTCCGGCATTCCCCTTCTCTGTCCCTGACACTAGAATACAATCCTGATTGTGTCTTTTGAATGTCCCTAAAATAGTTTTCCTGGCAGACCCTGCAAGTCCCAACCCCCTCATCCACAGCCCAGCCCAGAATGACCTTCTGCTCGCTCTGCTCGGGCACCTCCCTGTCTGCGGCAGCACTGATTGGCTCATCCATGCTGTCTGTCAGCCCGGGGTCCAATCAGGGCAAGGCCCCCCCACTTCCTGTCAGGGTCATGTGAGAACCCTTCTTCTTCCTCTTTTTCCCGCTGACACGTGCACTAATACTATGTTACGTGCCGTTATAGTGGACTCATCCGAACAGACCTGAAAAGGTTCATAACGAGTCCAGTTGAGCGCAGTCCTCACCTCTGACCACCAGGACCTCGCCTGCTCTAGACTGCAGTGTCTAATGTCAGGGTCAATGAGCAGGAATTACATTTCTCGGCCACCAGTAATAATTTGATGCCTCACAATGGACGGTCAATGATACATCTCAGTCTCATTTTTCATCTTCTGCTTTATTACATTGATAAATGTCACTATGATCGCTGAGAAGGAGGAGGAATCTGCCTCTAATGGGGGTGTATTCAGACTGAGCACCTGGGGCAGCGGATCCGGCCCTGAGTGTCTTCACCGCTGTCACCTCCCAGGGTTATCTGCAACTAGAGAAGGAAAAGCCGCGAGAAGAGAGAATTACTGAGGCTGATCGGCGATGTGTCCTCCGCTGTGAGGGACGGAGATGCATCCGGCCGCCTCACATCACTTATTACACAATGATGCACTCTGGGATACAATTTATGAAGCAGCATTTCTTGTTTCCTGGACAATCACTGTCCACTTCACAATTTCCAGGTGGCAGATCGGATGGGCAATCGGTCAGTGGTGGTGGTGGGCATGTTCCGTGCTTCTCTGGAGAAAAAATGGTCATTGAGTTAGATTTCCAGATGTAACTATAGAAACATTAGACACAAAGTATCGACACTACATATCCTGAGAGACTGGAAGAGCGGCATCAATGAGAGAGATATCCAGAAAATGGCAGAATAGTGAGTGCAGCTCTGGAGTATAGTACAGGATGTAACTCAGGATCAGTACAGGATAAGTAATGTATGTACAGAGTGACTGCACTAGCAGAATAGTGAATGCAGCTCTGGAGTATAATACAGGATGTAACTCAGAATCAGTACAGGATAAGTAATGTATGTACACAGTGACTGCACCAGCAGAAGAGTGAGTGCAGCTCTGGAGTATAATGCAGGATGTAACTCAGGATCAGTCCAGGATAAGTATTGTAATGTATGTACACAGTGATTGCACCAGCAGAATAGTGAGTGCAGCTCTGGAGTATGATACAGGATGTAACTCAGGATCAGTACAGGATAAGTAATGTATGGTATGTACACAGTGACTGCACCAGCAGAATAGTGAGTGCAGCTCTGGAGTATAATACAGGATGTAGCTCAGGATCAGTACAGGATAAGTAATGTATGTACACAGTGACTGCACCAGCAGAATCGTGAATGCAGCTCTGGGGTATAATACTGGATGTAACTCAGGATCAGTACAGGTACTGTATAATATCTATGTACCTAATGGAAATATATGTAATGGCAGTAGAAACATTACTTCTAGAGGAGCACACAGAACCTTGTGGAGCTCTCATATGATGACACATGAAGTGCTCACAGGTCCACACTTTGGAACATTAATGTGCTCCTTGCGTTAGTCCTCGCAGTCATGTGATGCAGTTACAGTCCTGATAATTGCCGGGCTGCCTGCCACCAGTGAAGCTGAATTTACCTTTGAGATGTGTTTGTGGTAAAGCAGATTTTGGCAGATCAGGTGGAGCTGGTCATGTAACCATACAGCTGTCAGATTCCTTCACCAGGTGCCAAATCCTGTCTAATAATGAGCTCCATCTACTTGTTGGGTTTGGTTTCTAATGAACTTACCCACGATGAGATTTATGCATCGTCTGGCGCCCCGAACCCTGCAGCACTTTTGTTTTCCATAACAGTCATCGTCCGATTTGCACCGATCAGGAGAAATGTTAGGAGGACTCTCTGCTAATGGTTCTAGGGGACATTGTCCAGGTTTCTCTGTAAATAAAGAAGTTGATGTGTCACACACGTATCAGGTAGTTACATGTCGCCTCTTATAAACCAGATTCAAAAAGTGACAAATATCAGTAATAAACACTTTGGTCGAATGATCCCGTCTGTGATCGGCTTTGTTCTTGGTGGAAAGATTGTCCTTGTGTTGACAGAACTGTCTCATTCAGAAGGATCAGAGGCATAACCAGGGGCGTTGCTGGGGTCTGAGAACATCCGGGGCTCAAGCCCACTGAGTGGAAATTTGCATAATAAGAATTAACATACAAGCCAACGCACTTAAAGGGTTTCTGTCATGAGAAATAGCGTTCTGTAGCGATGTGCTGATGTCAGCGGTACATAACAGTGCGCTTTATAACTCCCTGCCCGCCGCCGCTCTCTTCAAATAAACACTTGCAAAATCTGCTAATGAGCAGGTAGGTGCTATGAGGGCGTTTCTTCAGCACCTAGAGGCTCGGTCTACTCACCCTTTGGCACGCCCAGGTCCAGTTGATTGACTGGCGAGTTCTCTTTGTTCAGTAAATCCCGTTCCTGCGCCGTCCAGGAGCGCGTCCTGATCTCTGCACCTGCGCCGAATACTAAACGGGATGGCGCCTGCTAAGTGAGTGAAGCCGGCGCAGGCGCAGAGAGTGAAGCCAGCAGCAGGAGCGCGTCCTTCACTCACTGTGCCTGCACCAACTACTAAACGGATGGCGCCTAGGTGCTGAAGCAACAACCTCATAGCACCTAGAGGCTCATTAGCATATTTTAAAAGTCTTTATAAAGGGAGTTATTAAGCGCACTGTTATGTACCGCTGACATCAGCCATCGCTACATAACGCTATTTCTCATGACAGAAACCCTTTAATTACAGGTTTTATCTCTATGGAGGTTCCGGAGATGGCGGTGTACAGCAATCGGCTGTCTCTGGCACTCCGATAGAAAAGAATAGAGGAATTGTGCACATTTCTGACCAGCCACTCCGTCCATTTCAGGTGGGCTTCACAGGATACAGAGCCTCCATTATCATGCTCTGAGGAGGGGGGGTAGAGAACCCATAGGACCCTCACCAATCCAATAGTGGATAGGGGACTACTTTCTTTAACTGGAAATTGGAATAATCCTTTAATGCTGAAATAAAATTTGTAAAAAAATAATAATAATGTAAAGGTGCATTTTGTGTCCCTCGCCAACTCTGCGTACAATTATCGGGAAGGAACAGTTCCGTCCTGATAACTGTCTGCTGCTTGTTAGTGGAGGGGAAGAACTACATTTACACTTACAGGCTGGTGTCATGGAAGATGTGTGCACACCTTGTACTTGTTCCGCTGATCCGCTACTTGAGGGCTGCGCGGTCATGAGTTCAGTCACTTCAGTGCGCAATCCTGTCCTGCGGCGCGTAATCCCGGATCTCGCAGGATCAAGCGCCGCAGGACGGGATTGAGCAACGAACTGACGGAACTCATGCCCGTGCAGCCCGCAAGTAGCGGATCAGTGGATCATGTACAAGGGGGTGGGGAGATGATCTGTGGGATTGCCCAGGTCGAATCAATATTAAAGGGCCCTGGAATAGCCAAAAATGCTACCAGCAAAACATATCATTCGGGGCACTGGACAAAACATCCGGATGCTTTGACCTAACGACGACCCTGGCATAACAGTAACACCAGTAGATGTTCCAGAGCTTTGTCCGTGTGGACTCTTGACAATCACTGAACCCTAACCGCGCAATGATGGTGTTGGTCAGATATAATTCTTCTGACTTCCTCTTTGCTTGGATTGTATATACTATAGGTTGAACCTAGAGATGAGCAAATCAAAGCTGACAAAGTCGAATTTGTTCAGAGTTTCAGGAAAAATTTGATTCTGAACGAATGCGAATTTCCTCGTACTTCGTGGTAACGAAACACAATTTTCCTAACAATGGCAGCTAAAATGGTGGCTACACGTGTGAGGACATGGGGCAAGGAACTCTGGGAAGGAGGGATGACCCATAATGCCATGAATGCAGCCAATCAGCAGCCAGCCAGCCCGGTGATGTCACAGCCCTATAAATACGGCGGCCATCTTAGATTCTGCCATTCACCATCGTACTTTGTTCGGGGACAGACGTTTCAGGTGCTAGGGAGAGTGAAAGAAAACCTCAATGTGGAAAAAAAAGTGCTTTATACGTGCACGATAAGGATAGGGAGGAATCATGTCACATCAGCTTAGTGCAGGGACAGACGTTGCAGGGGCTAGGGAGAGTCATACAGAAAACATCTTTGGGAAAAAATACCATTTAGGCCTCATGCACACGACCATTGTGTGTTTTGTTGTCCGCAAATTGCAGATCCTCAAAACACGGATGGCGTCCATGTGCGTTCTGCAATTTGCGGAACGGCACGAACAGCCTTTGATATAACT
The DNA here is from genome assembly GCF_014858855.1 of Bufo gargarizans. NCBI lineage: Eukaryota > Metazoa > Chordata > Amphibia > Anura > Bufonidae > Bufo > Bufo gargarizans. The sequence continues at coordinate 152,804 of NW_025334531.1, forward strand.
GCCTATTCTTGTCTGCAAAACTGACAAGAATAGGACAGGTTATATTTTTTTGGCGGACCACGGAACGGAGAAACGGATGCGGACAGCACACGGAGTGTTGTTCGTATCTTTTGTGGCCCCATTGAAGTGAATAGGTCCGCATCCAAGCCGCAAAAACTGCGAACCAAAACATGCATGAGGCCTTACAAGTGCAGGGAAAGATTATTTGGGGATCCAATTGGCCATTATACAGCTTTGTCATTCCAGTAATTTGTTGTAGGGGTTCAAGTGTTATGATGAAAAGCCTTTAGTGGCTTATATCTGTGGGAAAAGAGAAATACATACTCTGTTCACTTCTGCAGCTATATATGGTGAAAGCGTTTAGTGCCCTATTATAGTACAATACGAGAAAAATAGACGCTGTTCACATTTGGTTTTATTTGCGGTAAAAGCGTTTCTTGTCATATTTCTAGAGAAAATGAGTAAAATACACGCAGTTCACATTTGCTGTTATTTGCGCAGAAATAATTTAGTGGCCTATTTCATTACAAAAAGAAAAATATTTTAGTCACTTTTATAGATGTTTTAATTTCCGTTTAATTTGTTTAGTTTAGCTACAAGTATATCAGACAGAGAAGTGCCAGACCATGCACAGAGAAGTGGCAGAGGCCTGAATGTTTCTGGCGCAGGCACAGGTCGCAGCAGAGTAAGGGGGCACGGCAGCAGAAGTTGCAGCCAGAGGCCTGAGCTCCCGGTGTCATCTAGCGGTCGTTTCTTGACCAGCAACCCAGCAGTTCTTGATTGGCTAACTCGATCATCCACATCATCCCAAGTGACATCAGCCACCGCCAGCCAACAGTCGGTGGGTTCGTCAGACGCAACTCTTTGTTGGCATGGTCCGGGAGCAGGCCCTGTGCCCTCACTTGTCCTCAACCTGCCTCTGTCCTTTTCTGTTCCATCACCGCGAGAAGTATTATATGCTGTAGACTCTGCTCCACTTTTCAGCGAGGAAGAGCTACTAGAGGACAGTCAGCAGCTACTGCTCAGCCAAGACCTGGAGGAGGCATCTGCCGCTTCCTCAACTAGGTGGGCAAGTAGTGATGAGGAGAGCTTGTGTCGCAAGCGGTCAGGCTCCTGACCCAAAGACCATTGAGGAAGACAGTGATGTGCAGACACTACTCGATGATAATGAAGCCGATCGCACTTGGGAGCCGGGTGAAGAAAGGGCTTCGTCATCATCAGGAGAAGAGGGTGGCAGCTTGCTAGTGAGCCAGCGGCTGAGCCAGCAAGTAGCTAGCATGGTCAGGAGTCAGCAGGGTGGCAGTAGTGGGAGGTCGGGAGCCAAATGGGCACGAGGTAGAACACCCGCTTTGCAGCAGCCTACCTGTCCGGAAAGGAGTGGTGCAGGAGTTCATGGAGGCAGCAGCAGTAGCAGTCAGCCAGTGAGTAGTGTTGGAGGCAGGGGTGTAGCTATAAATGCATGGGCCCCATAGCAAAAAAAAATGTATGCCCCCCCCCCCCCCGTGCCATCCACAGACCCCCCTCCCCTAAATAGTGCCATCCACAGATCCCCCTCCCCTAAATAGTGCCATCCACAGATCCCCCTCCCCTTAACAGTGCCATCCACAGATCCCCCTCCCCTAAACAGTGCCATCCACAGATCCCCCTCCCCTAAACAGTGCCATCCACAGATCCCCCTCCCTAAACAGTGCCATCCACAGATCCCTCTCCCCTAAACAGTGCCATCCACAGATCCCTCTCCCCTAAACAGTGCCATCCACAGATCTTCCTCCCCTAAATAGTGCCATCAACAGATCCCCCTCCCCTATACAGTGCCATCCACAGATCCCCCTCCCCTTAACAGTGCCATCCACATATCCCCCTCCCCTAAACAGTGCCATCCACAAATCCCCCCCTAAACAGTGCCATCCACAGATCCCCCTCCCCTAAACAGTGCCATCCACAGATCCCCCTCCCTAAACAGTGCCATCCACAGATCCCTCTCCCCTAAACAGTGCCATCCACAGATCCCTCTCCCCTAAACAGTGCCATCCACAGATCTTCCTCCCCTAAATAGTGCCATCAACAGATCCCCCTCCCCTAAACAGTGCCATCCACAGATCCCCCTCCCCTTAACAGTGCCATCCACATATCCCCCTCCCCTAAACAGTGCCATCCACAGATCCCCCTCCCCTAAATAGTGCCATCCACATATCCCCCTCCCCTAAACAGTGCCATCCACATATCCCCCTCCCCTAAACAGTGCCATCCACATATCCCCCTCCCCTAAACAGTGCCATCCACAGATCCCCCTCCCCTAAATAGTGCCATCCAAATATCCCCTTCCCCTAAATAGTGCCATCCACAGATCCCCCTCCCCTAAACAGTAACATCCACAGACTAATCAGTAACTTTAACTTTAATCTTTGACATTGCTGATCTCTTTACTGGGATATCTTACTCTGTCTTAGCTCCGGTAACAGCAGGCAGTGCGGGAGGGCGGCGCTCACTCGCTGACGTCACGCGCCTGCTCCTCCCACTAGGCGGCGCCGGCGCGTGACGTCAGTGAGTGAGCGCCGCCCTTCCGCACTGCCTGCTGTTACCGGAGCTAAGACAGAGTAAGATATCCCAGTAAAGAGATCAGCAATGTCAATGATTAAAGTTAAAGAAATTAGTTACTGATTAGTTTATAAATATACTCCTGTGAGCGGCGTGGCCCTTGTATATTCTAACCCCCAGGCAAGCGTCCCTGTCACCATGGGAACGCCTGGGGGTTAGAATATACCATCGGATTTGAATTTTTACGATCTCACTGAGCTCGTGAAAACTCAGATCCGATGGTATATTCTAACCCCCAGGCAAGCGTCCCAGTCACCATGGGAACGCCTGGGGGTTAGAATATACCATCGGATCTTCTGAGTTACTCAGTGGCCTGGCTGGAGCCTCCCCAGAAACTGTGTCGGCCCTGCCCTGCGTGCGCCCTGCTCCAGTCCTGACTCCTCCCCAGCCAGGCCCGAGCCGCGGACCGCCCGCGCCCCGCCCACTACACTAGTCTAGTCAACGGCTCGGGCCTGGCTGCCTGTGTGTGGTGTGTATGTAAATAAAAAAAAATCAACAGAAGTCGGCCCGGATGGGCCCCCAGTGACGTAGGGCCCCATAGCATAACTCCAGGAGATCAGCATGATGGCCTATTAGAGGTTAAATGGTGGAATGGACATGTGTAGACACATCAGAGTGAGGATATATGTAAATGTCTATAGACCCCCCTATCCTTCCTGGTGGACATCTGTCAAAGGGGATTTCTATTAATTTAAGTTTGTTGAGTGAGACGTTGGAGGAAACCAATGGAATCTTGACCAAATCGAGAAAAAGCTTTTATCCTATACTTAACTGTAATGTACAATAGACATAAAGGAAATAGAGGAAGAGGATGAGCCTTAAAGAGATGGAGACAATGACATGAGAGGAATCATAATGAAGATATTATGAGATTTTAAAAGTTTGACTCAGAGCTGGGGGTTGTGTAAAACCAGGCTTACCTTATACATGTCCTGCAGCTTCAGAGTTGCTCTGAACCCACACCTTCCCACATAGATGGTGTCACATCCATCGTTCTCATGACTGACCACTACTGCCAATCAATGACTTCGGTGGTCATGTGTGAATGAATGACACATGACCACTGAGGTCAGTGATTGAAAGCAGAAATCATGTGAACGTTGGATGTGATGTCATTGCTGCAGGACCAGATGAGGGGCAGGTTATATAAAAGGTAAAGGGTTTTTCCTTTCATTTACAGCCCCCTGCATTGGAACAAATTTTGAAAAATCTTTGAAAACCTCTTTAAGGCTCATTCACATATGCACCCCAGTTCCCCTTTCCCAGAGAAAAAACAAGCCCTTATTCAAAAAGGGATGAAACAACTGATTCTATACTTTCCTATGGGGTATTTTTGTCTTTGGTGGCATCAGCTTTGCCACGGACCTCTTTCTTTATATGCAATGTTACTCAATCCAACTATGAACATTAGACAAGAGTCCAGCTTGGCCATCAGTTGTATCCAGCACAGGAGAACTAGCCAGACACAGCTGAAATATTTAAACCAACCCTTAGATACACCTTAGAAGGTTCTCTATCTGTGACTCACTAACATTCTAATTAGGATTACCTGGTAGTCGTGGTGGTTCGTCATAGTAGTCTGCTAAGGCCCCTGCACAGCACAAAATTAGAAGAATGAGAGAGCCGGTCACCGGTGCCATATCTGCTGAGCACTGGAAGTATGAGCCATCCAGGTGAAGGACTCACTCTTTTATCGAGATGTAGAAGTAGGGAGTGTAACGAACCAGAGGGTGTAAACCCACTTTTGCCACTGACTCGCTACTCTCTGGAGGGGCGTGACTAAGCAACACCTGGTATTCGCTAGAGCCTCTGGTAGTGAGGATAGACTTAAGCCAATTGTATTTGCCAGGAGCGACTCCTAGAGTGACACCAAGTCAGTGGCAGCTGGTTCGGCAGACCAGAAGATACCAGTGATGGTACCAGCAGAGTCAGACAGTGATTCAGATACAGATTCAGATAGTGATTCCCCTCTGGGGAAGCCAGGGACCCTCTCACGAAGGCAGAACAGAAGCAGTGAGGCACTGCCAAACAGGGCATTAGACAAAACACAACAGTAGTAGTTAAAGGGGTATTCCCATCTCAGACAATGGAGGCATATCACTAGGATATGCCCCCATTGTCTGATAGTTGCGGGTCCCACCAATAGGATCCGCACCTACAACGAGAACGGAGCTGGGAAAGCTGTGGCTGGAGAACCCCGGGGTCCATCCACCACCAAGCGCTGCTCCCATTAAAGTGAATGGGAGCGCACCGCGCATGCACGGCCCCTGCTCCTATTCATTTCTATAGGGCAGACGGAAATAGCCAAGCCCCCATTTCAGCAGCCCTATAGAAATGGATGGAGGGCGGCTGCGCATGCGCAGTGCACCCTCCACTTATTTTCCCGCTCCTCTCTCATTGTAGGTGCGGGTCCCAGTGGTGAGACCCACACCTATCAGACAATGGGGGCATATCCTAGTGATATGTCCCCATTATCTGAGATGGGAGAGCCCCTTTAAACACTGCCAGGCTGCAGTTACGCACTGCTAGGCGATACAAAGAACAGACAGGGATACAGATTATACTGGGCAGGCACAGAACAGACCAGGGCATCCCATTATACAGGACAGGTACAGATCAGAACAGGCAAGAACCTGACAGCACAACATCACAGAACAGCTGCCTGCGAACAGACGAGGCAAAAGCAGAATACATAATACAACAATGAAAAACCAGGCAAAACCATACAAACGGGCAGACGGTAAGACCCCCTGGGTCAGCAGCAAGGGGCTACACCAAACACTGAACTAGAAACACTGACCTCAAGCCCCACAGCTCACAGGTAGACATAGCTGATTAACGAGGCACCGGAGAAGCCGCACCCAGGCACAGATCAGGGGAAGTTAACCCCATCAGAGCAGGAGAACAGAACCACACAGGCCGCAGTGCAGGACGTTGCCCCTGGCAACCAGCATATACAGAGACACCGCAGCCAGTATGCCAGGGCAAAACCAACCCGTGTGACAACAGAAACAAAGAAGCAGACAGGAGGATAGCAAACATTCACAGGCAGTTCACAAGAGACACCGCAGCCAGCCCCTATCAACCAGCCTGCACAGGAGGCAACCTGCAGCCAGTACGCTAGGGCGCCGGCAGCCTGCACAGGAGGCAACCTGCAGCCAGTACACTAGGGCGCCGGCAGCCAGCGTACACAGAGACCACAGTCATAGTGAACCGCACTGTGACAGGGAGGAGAAACTACAGGGCAGACGTACTCTTCCATCAGCCACGATTTCACAATTTAAAGTACCCTATCATATGAAGATACCACTACAATTAGGACTGACTGATAATTATTGTCAGAAACCTCATTGTATCTTTGGTGGTGGAAGTGTAACGCCCTGCAAGTGGGCATTACCACTCTTTTTGCCCCATCACTGTCTCTTGGTTAATCTAATGTCATCCTGTGTATTTATTCCAGATCCTGCAATATGCGTATAAATTCCAATGCAACTGTTATGTTAATGTAATGTGCCTGGTTCACCAGCAGATGGCAGCAAATATGGCAGAGCTAGTTCACCCTAAGATGGAACCTTTTTGTCCATTCTTGCCCTCTTTAGAGAGGGAGGAGTTTAGTTAGTGAAGGTGAGTCTAACCTTCCCCTCCTTGGGGAGAGGTTGTGTGCAAAGTTCAGGAGAACCCCCTCCAAGGGGAAGGCTGTGTTCCAGCCAGCAGAGCACTGTCTGCTCTGCTGGGTCCTGAGCCCTAAGCTGAAGTGCCTCCAGAGAAAGATAAAGGTAGAGATACAGAGACAAAGATAGAGATTCAGACTACAGAGATCTAAAGCACAGATAGAGGGATTGCAGCTTACTGAGAAAGGAAAAATCCCTGTTTAATCCAGTTAAGTACAGCAGAGCTAAGAGAGTACAGATGTAGCAGAGCTGAGAGTGTTGCTTGCCAGAATTAACTCTGCTGGAAACCAAGATAAAGCTTGAAGATTGTTTTCTGATGCAAGTTTATTCAAGTAAAGCTGTTAACTACTTCAATACAAGTCTGGACTCAACTTATTCTGCAAATCCACCACCTATTCACCCTATTTGCTCTGCTTCGTCCGGTGACGCCTGGGGTTCCAGGATATCCAGGTAGGAGCACCGTGACAAGTGCTACACCACTAAGGGACATTAGACCCCCTTACACCACTCTGGCATTCCTCCTGGGTTCCCACTATCACCATCTACTTAGGGGGACTCCCCATCCCTCGTTGCTGAAATGAAACTTTGTCACAACAAAAACCTTCACATAAAGGGACCTCTAGCCGTAGTACGGGCGTTGCAGAAGAAAAGCTATTTTATATCTACAAGATTATGTATATGAGATATGAATGGAGCAGATGACAAGACATTGCATTTAGTTGACAAAATTCCTGTGTACATTTTCATTTGGAAACGGGAATTTTCTTATGGGAAATATTTATTTGTAGTAACTGATGCACAAAGAGTTCACACCAGATACTGAAAGTAAAGGTTCACATACTTTTACCACTTACAGCCGTGTGATATTGGAAGTAGGGATGAGCGAATTGACTTTGGAGGCTTCATCCGAAGTCAATTAGCATAAATCTTTGTTGTAATACTGGGAGCTCCGTACAGTATTAGAATGTATTGGCTCAGTCTCGCGAGGCTTCGTGTAATAACTGACACAGAAATATAATAATTAATCTGGCTGTTAATTCTGTGGGTGACCTATAGCGATTTTTTTGTGGGTTTAATGCACCATCTTTGTACCCCAGACAAAAAAAATATAATAGTTAATCTGTCTGTTAGTTTCGGTAGGTGACATATACCCATTTTTTTGTGTGAGTTGCACCTGCATTGCATCTGTGACAGGGAAATGAATAACGTTAATCCATCTGTTAGTTTGGTGGGTGACCTCAAAGGATGAGGAAAGCATCAAATAAGGGACATGGCCCAGGTCGTGGTGCTGCTGGTGCTGGTGGAGCTCCTGTTGCAGGGAGAGGACGTGGTCGATCTGTGCCAGCTACACGCACAAGTGAAACACCTTCCTCAGGTGCACGTAGGCGACAGAACGTTCAGCGTTATTTTGTGGGCCCGAATACCGGTGTACAAATGGTGAGGCCAGAACAAATATAGGCGCTAAAGGTACTTAGGGAAAAATTAGGGAAAGGTTAGGTTAGGCAGGGATGTTCAGGGCACTCTTAGCGTTCGGCCACTGTTAGCGCATTGCACACACCACCGCTGATCAGCTTGGGATTATTTTGGCCTTTTTTTTTATTTAGTAATAATTTTTTTGTTACGTTTAGGGATAAGTACGCAAACACCCATGCCCCCACACACACGCACACTAAATAAAAATTTCCACACACACACACTCCCCTATGGCCCGCCAGATGTTCTCGGCCGAGGAGACATATGCCCAGCTTGCCCCCGACTCTTAGAGCCCCAGTGAGGACGAGGATGACCCTACCTTTTGTCATCCGCATCCTCCTCATCATCTAGCAATGATGATGAGCCCCCAAGGCGGCGGAAAGCAAGGGGACCGCCATGCCAGGGACCCTGTGGCCCACACTAGTATGAGCAGCTCTGGAGCTCGTACTAGTTTTCCGGCCCACCGGATAAGTCCACCGGAGCCCCCTATCGGTTAACTTGCATGGTGTACCCCAGAGGATTTTGAGCCTGTGATTCCTGATTTTGTTGGCCAACCAGGAATCCAGATTCCCACAGTGGGCTTCACTGAATATGACTATTTTAGTCTTTTTTTCAGTGACCACTTTGTGAATCTGATGGTGGAGCAAACAAACTTGTACACCCAACAGTTCATTGCTCAACGCCCGGGCTCCTTTTTTGGCTAGGGCAGTATGGCCATGACACGCTCCCATTTTGAGGCCATTCGGAAATGCCTGCATTATGCAGATAATGCAGCATGTCCCTCCCATGGTGATCCTGCCTATGACCGCCTGTACAAATTCAGTCCGGTCATCTATCACTTTGGGCCAAATTTTTGGAGGCCTATGTACCTGGAAGGGAGGTTGCAGTTGATGAGTCTCTCATTGCTTTCAAGGGGAGACTCATTTTCCGCCAGTATGTTCCCTCTAAGTGGGCGAGGTATGGTGTGAAGCTGTACAAACTTTGTGAGCGTACCTCAGGGTACACTTACAAGTTTTGTGTGTACGAGGGGAGAGATTCCCGTATTGAACCCCCAGAATAACCCCCACATACTGAAAATGAATAAAAGGTTAAGGAACAAAAAGAAACCAATGTGGATAAACAGAACTGTAAAGAAAGCAATAAATGACAAAAAGAAAGCATATAAAACACTAAAACAGGAGCGTAGCACGGAAGCACTGAAAAACTATAAGGGAAAAAATAGAACATGTAAAAAACAAATAAAAGCGGCCAAACTAGAGACCGAGAGATTAATTGCCAAAGAGAGTAAAACTAACCCTAAAATGTTCTTCAATTATATAAATGTTAAAAAGTATAAATCTGAAAGTGTCGGCCCTTTAACCACCTCCGGACCGCCTAACGCAGATGTGCGGTCCGGAGGCGGCAGCGCTGCGCAGAGTCACGCATATATGCGTCATCTCGCGAGACGCGAGATGACGCGAATATGCGCATGCGCAGTTCGCGCCGGCATTTCGCACAGGAGTATTTCGTCAGCAACCTGCCAGCCGTGATCATTGGCTGGCAGGTTGCTGATTTTAAAAAAATCCAATCAAAGTGCCAGATAGCAGATCATATTTGTAAATATGATCTGTTATATGGCTGCCTGCTCCTCTGCTGGTTCTTTTCGTCGGTTGGATCCAGCAGAGGAGCAGGCTTCACAGTGAGTACACCAAACATCACACTTTAGCCCCAGATCACCCCCCTGCACCCCAATTAACCCTTTAATCACCCCTTTGATCACCCCTTTGATCGCCCCTGTCAATCACAAGTGAAAAGAAAAAAGTGATCAGTGCAAACTGTCACTTTTTTTCCACTGGTATTGACCGTTAGGTTTCAGTATAGTTTAGGCCCCTTGGTTAGGTAGTTTAGGGATCGGTTAGCGCCCAGCCCACCGCACCGCAGTCCGTTATTCGCCGATAAGCGTATCGCTAATCAGCATTTGAACTTTTATAGTATCTGGAAATGATCAAAACTGATCACGGTCAGATCTATAATAGTACTAGTGTCACTTTAGTTCTCCCTCCACCCAAAACGCAGTGTTTGCCCGATCAGGCCTGATTGCTCGCCCACACGTGCGTTCGCCCACACCCGCCCCACCGCAGTGACAAAAAAAATTTTTTTTTTGATCGCTGCACATTCAATTTACACGCACTGCGGCGATAAAAAAAAAATCGTTTTGATATTTTTTATCAACAGCAGCGGCCTCCGGTACTTCGCTAGGCTCCCCTTAGTAAGACAGGCTTGCTTTTTTTTTCTTGGGTAGTCTCAGGGAATACCCCCAAATTTAGTTGCCCACATGTCTAACAGGGGGTATTCTTCTGAAGAGGCCTACAGGCTTCTGACCCAGTCGGATGAGGAGTGGGAACCCTCATCTGATGAATCCAGCGGGTCAGAATACGAACCTGTAGAAAGCAGTGGCTCTCTGACCCAAAGTTCGGACGAGGAGGCTGAGGTCCCTGATAGAACCAGGCGTACCCGGCCCCGTGTCGCTAGACCGCAGGATCCGCTTCAAGAGCAGCAGAGTGGGGCTGGTGCTGTCGGATTACGTGGTGAGGCATACACCAACAGCCCAGCCCTTCCTGGACCTAGTACCAGCACTGCCGTACAACCTGGTGAAGTAGCGAGCACCAGAAGGGCAGTTGAAGCTGGTACGGTGGCACGTGCAGTAGTGACCCCGTCGCAGCCACCGCAAAGACGTGCCCGTAGAGCCCCTAGAATCCCAGAGGTGCTGGCAAACCCTGATTGGCAGTCCCCAACTTCAGCCGCACCTGTAGTTTTCCCTTTCACCGCCCAGTCTGGAGTTCGGGTTGAGACAGCTCAGATCGGTTCGGCCCTGGGATTTTTTGAGCTGTTCTTGACTGCGGAGCTTTTAGACTTAGTTGTGGCAGAAACAAATCGGTATGCCACACAATTTATAACCGCTAACCCGGGAAGCGTTTCCGAGTCCAAGTTTCCGAAATTAAAACTTTTCTGGGCCTCCTCCTCAACATGGGCCTGACAAAAAAGCATGAATTGCGGTCATATTGGTCCACGAACCCGATTCATCACATGCCCATGTTCTCTGCTGCTATGTCCAGGACACGATTTGAGGTCATCCTGCGTTTCCTGCACTTTAGTGACAACACCGCCTCCCGTCCCAGGGGCCACCCTGCTTTTGACTGGCTCCACAAAATTCGGCCCCTCATAGACCATTTCAACCTGAAATTTGCAGATATTTATACCCCAGAGCAAAACATCTGCATAGACGAGTCCCTAATACATTTTACCGGGCGCCTTGGCTTCAAACAATACACCCCAAGCAAGCCCGCCCGGTATGGGGTCAAATTGTATAAGCTCTGTGAAAGGGCCACAGGCTATACCCACAAATATCGTGTCTATGAGGGAAAAGATCAGACCCTGGAGCCGGTCGGTTGCCCTGACTAACTGGGGAGCAGTGGGAAGACAGTTTGGGACTTGGTGTCACCCTTATTCGGCAAGGGGTACCATCTTTATGTGGACAATTTTTACACAAGTGTGGCCCTCTTTAGGCATTTGTTTCTAGAACGGATTGGCGCCTGTGGTACCGCGCGAACTAGTCGCGCGGGCTTCCCCCAACGGCTCGTTAGCACCCGTCTTGCAAGGGGGCAGAGGGCCGCACTGTGTAACGAAGAACTGCTCGCGGTGAAATGGAGAGACAAGCGTGACGTTTACATGCTCTCCTCCATTCACGCAGACACGACAATACAAATTGAGCGAGCAACCCGTGTCATTGAAAAGCCCCTCTCAGTCCACGACTATATCCTCCACATGGGAGGGGTGGACTTCAATGACCAGATGTTGTCTCCGTATTTAGTTTCCCGCAGAACCAGACGCTGGTATAAGAAGGTGTCTGTATATTTAATTCAATTGGCTCTGTACAATAGTTTTGTTCTCTACAGTAAGGCTGGGAGAACTGGATCCTTCCTCAAATTTCAGGAAGAGATCATCGAGAAACTCCTGTATCCAGGAGGTTCCGTGGCCCCATCCACCAGTGTAGTTAGCCGTCTACACGAGCGACATTTCCCCAATGTCGTTCCTGGTACCTCAACCCAACCGTCACCCCGAAAAAGATGTCGTGTCTGTAGCAGGAGTGGAATAAGGCGTGACACCCGCTATTTCTGTCCTGACTGTCCTGACCACCCTGCCCTATGCTTTGGAGAGTGTTTCCGGAAGTACCACTCACAGGTGCACTATTAGCATAGGGATCATCTCACCAGGATAGGCACACAGGGCTATTAGGGCCCATTCACTCACTGCTGCTGCAAACGTCTCCTTTCACATGGGACAAAGTGCATAACGCACTTCGCCACATCTTTGGGCGATTTGCGCTTTGCACATTGACCCATGGGGAAGGAGAGGTTTGTTCTATAAATGTAAAAAAAAAAAAAAAAAACACCAGTAAGCAAACACGTTAATGTTCAGTTCAAAAAGTTAAAGTTTATATGTTCTGTTGCAAAGTTAATAAAATTATTGCGTTGCGGCCTGGTTCTCTCTTTTTTTTTGTCTTTTTACCTTCCAGGTGGACCAACCGATCGACCAGCTGCAGCACCGATGTGCATTCTGAAAGAAGCATTGCGCTGCTGTCGGATTACACGCAAGTCGGTGTATGCGGCGCTGCAAGACGGGATTTTCTCCTCTGCAGTGACAGATACATTTGCCGAGGCATACGAGCTGAGGAGGAGGCGGCGTTCCTATGCTTTGGCAAGCACTTTGTATACAGGTCCTTCTCAAAAAATTAGCATATTGTGATAAAGTTCATTATTTTCTGTAATGTACTGATAAACATTAGACTTTCATATATTTTAGATTCATTACACACCAACTGAAGTAGTTCAAGCCTTTTATTGTTTTAATATTGATGATTTTGGCATACAGCTCATGAAAACCCAAAATTCCTATCTCAAAAAATTTGCATATTTCATCCGACCAATAAAAGAAAAGTATTTTTAATACAAAAAAAGTCAACCTTCAAATAATTATGTTCAGTTATGCACTCAATACTTGGTCGGGAATCCTTTTGCAGAAATTACTGCTTCAATGCGGCGGGGCATGGAGGCAATCAGCCTGTGGCACTGCTGAGGTGTTATGGAGGCCCAGGATGCTTCCATAGCGGCCTTAAGCTCATCCAGAGTGTTGGGTCTTGCATCTCTAAACTTTCTCTTCCCAATATCCCACAGATTCTCTATGGGGTTCAGGTCAGGAGAGTTGGCAGGCCAATTGAGCACAGTAATACCATGGTCAGTAAACCATTTACCAGTGGTTTTGGCACTGTGAGCAGGTGCCAGGTCGTGCTGAAAAATGAAATCTTCATCTCCATAAAGCTTTTCAGCAGATGGAAGCATGAAGTGCTCCAAAATCTCCTGATAGCTAGCTGCATTGACCCTGCCCTTGATAAAACACAGTGGACCAACACCAGCAGCTGACATGGCCCCCCAGACCATCACTGACTGTGGGTACTTGACACTGGACTTCAGGCATTTTGGCATTTCCCTCCCCCCAGTCTTCCTCCAGACTCTGGCACCTTGATTTCCGAATGACATGCAAAATTTGCTTTCATCCGAAAAAAGTACTTTGGACCACTGAGCAACAGTCCAGTGCTGCTTCTCTGTAGCCCAGGTCAGGCGCTTCTGCCGCTGTTTCTGGGGAATGCGGCACCTGTAGCCCATTTCCTGCACACGCCTGTACACGGTGGCTCTGGATGTTTCTACTCCAGACTCAGTCCACTGCTTCCGCAGGTCCCCCAAGGTCTGGAATCGGTCCTTCTCCACAATCTTCCTCAGGGTCCGGTCACCTCTTCTCGTTGTGCAGCGTTTTCTGCCACACTTTTTCCTTCCCACAGACTTCTCACTGAGGTGCCTTGATACAGCACTCTGGGAACAGCCTATTTGTTTAGAAATTTCTTTCTGTGTCTTACCCTCTTGCTTGAGGGTGTCAATGATGGCCTTCTGGACAGCAGTCAGGTCGGCAGTCTTACCCATGATTGCGGTTTTGAGTAATGAACCAGGCTGGGAGTTTTTAAAAGCCTCAGGAATCTTTTGCAGGTGTTTAGAGTTAATTAGTTGATTCAGATGATTAGGTTAATAGCTTGTTTAGAGAACCTTTTCATGATATGCTAATTTTTTGAGATAGGAATTTGGGGTTTTCATGAGCTGTATGCCAAAATCATCAATATTAAAACAATAAAAGGTTTGAACTACTTCAGTTGGTGTGTAATGAATCTAAAATATATGAAAGTCTAATGTTTATCAGTACATTACAGAAAATAATGAACTTTATCACAATATGCTAATTTTTTGAGAAGGACCTGTATATATATATATATATATAAAAAAAATAAAAAATCCCGGCAATGATTTATTCATCCACATCGATTGATGCGAATGGAGAAATCTGGTTTGCCAGGGCATACGAGCTAAGTGGGTATGGATGTGGGGCGGAGCTCCTATGTCCTGGCAGACGCCTTTCCCCTCCATTTTTTTTTTTGTGCAGAGATTTTTTCATCCACATTGATCAATGAGAATGAAGAAATCTGTGCCGTTCATTTTTTTCTTTCAGCCCAGAGGCTGAACGGAAAAAAAAATCTCATTACCTGTATGCTCAATATAAGGAGAATAGCAGAAACTCCTAATGCTGGCCATACATGTAATGATTGCGGAGACCCTCAAATGCCAGGGCAGTACAAACACCCCACAACTGACCCCATTTTGGAAAGAAGACACCCCAAGGTATTCTGTGAGGGGCATGGTGAGTTCCTAGAATTTTTTATTTTTTGTCGCAAGTTAGTGGAATATGAGACTTTGTAAGAAAAAAAATAAAATAAAATCATCATCATTTTCCGCTAACTTGTGACAAAAAATAAAAAGTTCTATGAACTCACTATGCCCATCAGCGAATACCTTAGGGTGTCTACTTTCCGAAATGGGGTCATTTGTGGGGTTTTTCTACTGTTTGGGCATTGTAGAACCTCAGGAAACATGACAGGTGCTCAGAAAGTCAGAGCTGCTTCAAAAAGCAGAAATTCACATTTTTGTACCATAGTTTGTAAACGCTATAACTTTTACCCAAACCATTTTTTTTTTGGCCAAACATTTTTTTTTTATCAAAGACATGTAGAACAATAAATTTGGCAAAAAATTTATATATGGATGTCGTTTTTTTTGCAAAATTTTACAGCTGAAAGTGAAAAATGTCATTTTTTTGCAAAAAAATCGTTACATTTTGATTAATAACAAAAAAAAGTAAAAATGTCAGCAGCAATAAAATACCACCAAATGAAAGCTCCATTAGTGAGAAGAAAAGGAGGTAAAATTCATTTGGGTGGTAAGTTGCATGACCGAGCGATAAACGGTGAAAGTAGTGTAGTGCCGAAGTGTAAAAAGTGGCCTGGTCATTAAGGGTGTTTCAGCTAGCGGGGCTGAGGTGGTTAAAGAGTAATGAGGGGGGAGTCGCAGAGAGCGACGAGGAGAAAGCAAAGCTGTTAAATATTTTTTTCTCCAATGTATTCACTGAGGAAAATAAACTGTCAGATGAAATGCCTAATGTTGAAATAAATTCCCCATTAAAAGTGTTCTGTCCGACCCAGGAAGAAGTACAACAGCGACTTAAAAAGATTAAAATAGACAAATCGCCAGGACCAGATGGCATACACCCCCGTATCCTAAGGGAATTAAGTAATGTCATAGCCAGACCCTTATTTCTGATATTTGCAGATTCTATACTGACAAGGAATGTCCCACAGGATTGGCGCATGGCAAATGTGGTGCCAATATTCAAAAAGGGTCCAAAAACAGAGCCTGGAAACTATAGGCCGATAAGTTTAACATCTGCTGGGGGTAAACTGTTTGAAGGTTTTCTGAGAGATGCTATGTTAGAGCATCTTAACGGAAATAAGCAAATAACGCCATATCAGCATAGCTTCGTGAGGGATCGGTCATGTCAAACTAATTTAATCAGTTTCTATGAGGAGGTAAGTTCTAGACTTGACAGCGGCGAATCAATGGATGTCGTGTATCTGGACTTCTCCAAAGCATTTGACACTGTACCGCATAAATGGTTAGTATATAAAATGAGAATGCTCGGACTGGGAGAAAACATCTGTATGTGGGTAAGTAACTGGCTCAATTATAGAAAACAGAGGGTGGTAATTAATGGTACATACTCAGATTGGGTCACTGTCACTAGTGGAGTACCTCAGGGGTCAGTATTGGGCCCTATTCTCTTCAATATATTTATTAATGATCTTGTAGAAGGCTTGCATAGTAAAATATCAATTTTTGCAGATGACACTAAACTGTGTAAAGTAATTAACACTGAAGAGAACATTATACTACTACAGAGGGATCTGGATAGATTGGAGGATTGGGCAGATAAGTGGCAGATGAGGTTTAACACTGACAAATGTAAGGTTATGCACATGGGAAGGAATAATGCAAGTCACCCGTACATACTAAATGGTAAAACACTCGGTAACACTGACATGGAAAAGGATCTAGGAATTTTAATAAACAGCAAATTAAGCAGTAAAAACCAGTGTCAGGCAGCTGCTGCCAAGGCCAATAAGATAATGGGTTGCATCAAAAGGGGCATAGATGCCCGTGATGAGAACATAGTCCTACTACTTTACAAATCATTAGTCAGACCACACATGGAGTACTGTGTATAGTTCTGGGCTCCAGTGAACAAGGCAGACATAGCAGAGCTTGAGAGGGTCCAGAGGAGAGTAATAACTGGAATGGGGCAACTACAGTACCCTGAAAGATTATCAAAATTAGGGTTATTCACGTTAGAAAAAAGACGACTGAGGGGAGATCTAATTACTATGTATAAATATATCAGGGGTTAGTACAGAGATCTATCCCATCATCTATTTATCCCCAGGACTGTGATTGTGACGAGGGGACATCCTCTGCGTCTGGAGGAAAGAAGGTTTGCACACAAACATAGAAGAGGATTCTTTATAGTAAGAGCAGTGAGACTATGGAGCTCTCTGCCTGAGGAGGTGGTGATGGTGAGTATAACAAAGAAATTTAAGAGGGGCCTGGATGTATTTCTGGAGTGTAATAATATTACAGGATATAGCTACTAGAGAGGGGTCGTTGATCCAGGGAGATATTCTGATTGCCTGATTGGAGTCGGGAAGGAATTTTTTATTCCCCTAAAGTGAGGACAATTGGCTTCTACCTCACAAGTTTTTTTTTCCTCTGGATCAACTTGCAGGATGACAGGCCGAACCGGATGGACAAATGTCTTTTTTCGGCCTACTATATTACTATGTTACTCTGGGTGTTAGCGGGAAACTTGTGTGGGACCTTATGCACCCACTGCTAGATAAGGGTTACCACCTGTACATGGATAACTTTTATACTAGTATACCCTTGTTCCAGTCCCTCACCGCCAGATCCACGTCCACTTGTGGGACTGTGCGGAAAAGTCTACGCGGCCTCCCTACCCACCCCCTCCAGGTACCTATCCCCAGGGGTGAGACCCGTGCACTTACCAGTGGAAACCTGTTGCTGGTCAGATATAAGGACAAGAGGGATGTCCTTGTACTGTCCACAATTCACGTTAACGGCATCATCCCTGTCCCTGTGCGAGGTACCGCGGCAACGGTCCTCAAGCCTGATTGTATCGTTGACTACAATCGGTATATTGGAGGAGTTGATCTCTCTTATCAAGTCCTCAAGCCATATAACGCCATGCGCAAAACCCGGGCATGGTACAAAAAAGTTGCGGTCTACTTGGTACAGCTTGCCTCGTACAACTCTTTTGTGCTGTCCCGGAGCACTGGCAACACAGGGAAATTCCTCCAGTTCTATGAGGCAGTCCTCAAGGCCCTGATCTTTTCTGACCGGGAAAGAGCAGGCCGGAGCACCTTGGGAACTGGAGGCGCCCGGATCGTCCCTGGCCAACTCTTTCCAGGTGTGGTCCCCCATACTGGAAAGAAGAGACGAACCCAACAAAAAGTGCAGAGTGTGTCACAGGAGGGGGATACGGAAGGACACCACCACTCAGTGTGACACGTGGCTCTGCATTATTGGTTGCTTAAGGGAGTACCACACTTCCATGGAGTACTAAATTTATAATCCCCTTCCCCAATTTTAATTCCATTTAGCCACTGACAAACGAAAAAAAAACTATGGTTCTCAGACTTGAGACACTAAAACAAAATCATTTTTGTATTTTTTAAATATTATTTTGTAAAACTAAAATAAATAAAAAAGTAGACATATTAGGTATTGCCGTGTCCGTAAGAATGTGCTCTATAAAAATACCCCATGACTTGAACACGGTGAAAAAAAAAAAAAAAAAAACGGTTAAAAAACAAAAGGTATTTTTGGTCGCCTTACATCACAAAAAGTGTAATAGCAAGCGATCAAAAAGTCATATGCATCCAAAATAGTGCCAATTAAACCGTCCTCTCACCCGGCAAAAAATGACCCCCTACCTAAGATAATCGGCAAAAAACCAAAAAAAAAATAAACTTACTCTTAGACTATGTAGATACTAAAATGTTTTAAAAAAAAAAAAAAAAGGATAATCTAATGTAAAACCAAAATAAATTAAAAAAAGTAGACATATTAAGTATTGCCGCGTCCGTAAGACTCTGCCCTATAGAAATACCCCATGACTAGGGATGAGCGAACCCGAACTGTATAGTTCAGGTTTGTACCGAATTTTGGGGTTGTCCGTGACACGGACCCGAACCCGAACATTTTCGTAAAAGTCCGGGTTCGGTGTTCATCGCTTTCTTGGCGCTTTTTGAAAGGCTGCAAAGTAGCGAATCAACAAGCGTCATACTACTTGCCCCAAGAGGCCGTCACAGCCATGCCCACTATTGGCATGGATGTGATTGGCCAGTGCAGCATGTGACCCAGCCTCTATTTAAAGCTGGAGTCACGTAGCGCCACCCGTCACTCTGCTCTGATCAGTGTAGGGAGAGGTTGCAGCTGCGACGTTAGGGCGAGATTAGGCAGGGATTAACTCCTCCAAAAGACTTAATTTAGTGATCGATCTACAGCTGTGGATCATTGAACTGCTGCTATTCAATTGCTCACTGTTTTTAGGCTGCCCAGAGCGTTTTTCAGTCACTTTTTTCTGGGGTGATCGGCGGCCATTTTGTATCTTGTGGTGCGCCAGCACACGCTGCCACCAAGTAAATTTAACCATCAATAGTGTGGTTATTTTTTGGCTATATCCTACATCAGGGGCTTGGCTGTGCTTGCTATTTTATTGAGGGGTGAAATACAATTACCAAAATAGCAGTACCCTAAATCTGGTGTTTCAGCTGTGGCCAGCCAATTGTAATACTGTCTGCTGTCTGGCAAAGGATACATTTTTGTTCAGGGTTGAAATACAATTCCCAACTTAGCAATTTCCTAAATTAGTGGTTTCTGCTGTATCAGGGCTACTTTAAATCTATTTATTAATAGGGTATATAAGATTCAAGGTGCAGATAGGGTCATTCTCAATAACTTCACACACACGCTACTGTGCATTTCCAAGTCTAATTCTCTCTGTAAACGTATACCTGTCATCCATGCGCCTAAATACTAGGCCTCAAATTTATATTCATCTAAATCTGTCGATACTGCTGTGCCGTTATTAGTGTAATACGGTACCTAAATAGATAGCCAGATAGTGTTAGGTGTCTGTAAAAAAAGGCCTGAATTAGAATTTAATACATTGGGCCAAATAATATTTTTCTTATTGTGGTGAACGGTAACAATGAGGAAAACATCTAGTAAGGGACGCGGACATGGTCGTGGTGGTGTTAGTGGACCCTCTGGTGCTGGGAGAGGACGTGGCCATTCTGCCACAGCCACACGTCCTAGTGTACCAACTACCTCAGTTCCCAGTAGCCGCCATAATTTACAGCGATATTTGGTGGGGCCCAATGCCGTTCTAAGGATGGTAAGGCCTGAGCAGGTACAGGCATTAGTCAATTGGGTGGCCGACAGTGGATCCAGCACGTTCACATTATCTCCCACCCAGTCTTCTGCAGAAAGCGCACAAATGGCGCCTAAAAAACCAAGCCCATCAGTCTGTCACATCACCCCCATGCATACCAGGGAAACTGTCTGAGCCTCAAGTTATGCAGCAGTCTCTTATGCTGTTTGAAGACTCCGCTGGCAGGGTTTCCCAAGAGCATCCACCTAGCCCTTCCCCAGCGGTGGAAGACATAGAATGCACTGACACACAACCACTTATGTTTCCTGATGATGAGGACATGGGAATGCCACCTCAGCACGTCCCTGATGATGTCGAAACACAGGTGCTAACTGCTGCATCTTTCTGCAGTGTGCAGACTGAACAGGAGGTCAGGGATCAAGACTGGGTGGAAGACGATGCAGGGGACGATGAGGTCCTAGACCCCACATGGAATGAAGGTCGTGCCACTGACTTTCACAGTTCGGAGGAAGAGGCAGTGGTGAGACTGAGCCAACAGCGTTGCAAAAGAGAAAGCAGTGGGCAAAAGCAGAACACCCGCCGCCAAGAGACTCCGCCTGCTACTGACCGCTGCCATCTGGGACCGAGCACCCCAAAGGCAGCCTCAAGGAGTTCCCTTGCATGGCACTTCTTCAAACAATGTGCTGACGACAAGACCCGAGTGGTTTGCACGCTGTGCCATCAGAGCCTGAAGCGAGGCATTAACGTTCTGAACCTGAGCACAACCTGCATGACCAGGCACCTGCATGCAAAGCATGACCTGCAGTGGAGTAAACACCTTAAAACCAAGGAAGTCACTCAGGCTCCCCCTGCTACCTCTTCTGCTGCTGCCGCCTCGGCCTATTCTGCTGCTGCCGCCTCGGCCTCTTCCTCCGCCTCTGGAGGAACGTTGGCACCTGCCGCCCAGCAAACAGGGGATGTACCACCAACACCACCTCAGTCACCAAGCATCTCAACCATGTCACACGGCAGCGGTCAGCTCTCCATCTCACAAACATTTGAGAGAAAGCGTAAATTCCCACCTAGCCACCCTCGATCCCTGGCCCTGAATGCCAGCATTTCTAAACTACTGGCCTATGAAATGCTGTCATTTAGGCTGGTGGACACAGACAGCTTCAAACAGCTCGTGTCGCTTGCTGTCCCACAGTATGTTGTTCCCAGCCGGCACTACTTCTCCAAGAGAGCCGTGCCTTCCCTGCACAACCAAGTATCCGATAAAATCAAGTGTGCACTGCGCAACGCCATCTGTGGCAAGGTCCACCTAACCACAGATACGTGGACCAGTAAGCACGGCCAGGGACGCTATATCTCCCTAACTGCACACTGGGTAAATGTAGTGGCAGCTGGGCCCCAGGCGGAGAGCTGTTTGGCGCACGTCCTTCCGCCGCCAAGGATCACAGGGCAACATTCTTTGCCTCCTGTTGCCACCTCCTCCTACTCGACTTCCTCCTCCTCTTCTTCCACCGGCTCATCTATTCAGCCACACACCTTCACCACCAACTTCAGCACAGCCCGGGGTAAACGTCAGCAGGCCATTCTGAAACTCATATGTTTGGGGGACAGGCCCCACACCGCACAGGAGTTGTGGCAGGGTATAGAACAACAGACCGACGAGTGGTTGCTGCCGGTGAGCCTCAAGCCCGGCCTGGTGGTGTGTGATAATGGGCGAAATCTCGTTGCAGCTCTGGGACTAGCCAGTTTGACGCACATCCCTTGCTTGGCGCATGTGCTGAATTTGGTGGTGCAGAAGTTCATTCACAACTACCCCGACATGTCAGAGCTGCTGCATAAAGTGCAGGCCGTCTGTTCGCACTTCCGGCGTTCACATCCTGCTGCTGCTCGCCTGTCTGCGCTACAGCGTAACTTCGGCCTTCCCGCTCACCGCCTCATATGCGACGTGCCCACCAGGTGGAACTCCACCTTGCACATGCTGGACAGACTGTGCGAGCAGCAGCAGGCCATAGTGGAGTTTCAGCTGCAGCACGCACGGGTCAGTCGCACTGCGGAACAGCACCACTTCACCACCAATGACTGGGCCTCCATGCGAGACCTGTGTGCCCTGTTTCGAGTACTCCACCAACATGGCCAGTGGCGATGACGCCGTTATCAGCGTTACAATACCACTTCTATGTCTCCTTGAGAAAACACTTAGGGCGATGATGGAAGAGGAGGTGGCCCAGGAGGAGGAGGAGGAGGAGGAGGAGGAGGAAGAGGGGTCATTTTTAGCACTTTCAGGCCAGTCTCTTCGAAGTGACTCAGAGGGAGGTTTTTGGCAACAGCAGAGGCCAGGTACAAATGTGGCCAGCCAGGGCCCACTACTGGAGGACGAGGATGAGGAGGAGGTGGAGGAGGATGAGGATGAGGATGAGGATGAAGCATGGTCACAGCTGGGTGGCACCCAACGCAGCTCGGGTCCATCACTGGTGCGTGGCTGGGGGGAAAGGCAGGACGATGACAATACGCCTCCCACAGAGGACAGCTTGTCCTTACCCCTGGGCAGCCTGGCACACATGAGCAACTACATGCTGCAGTGCCTGCGCAACGACAGCAGAGTTGCCCACATTTTAATGTGTGCGGACTACTGGGTTGCCACCCTGCTGGATCCACGCTACAAAGACAATGTGCCCACCTTACTTCCTGCACTGGAGCGTGATAGGAAGATGCGCGAGTACAAGCGCACGTTGGTAGACGCGCTACTGAGAGAATTCCCAAATGTCACAGGGGAACAAGTGGAAGCCCAAGGCCAAGGCAGAGGAGGAGCAAGAGGTCGCCAAGGCAGCTGTGTCACGGCCAGCTCCTCTGAAGGCAGGGTTAGCATGGCAGAGTTGTGGAAAAGTTTTGTCAACACGCCACAGCTAACTGCACCACCACCTGATACGCAACGTGTTAGCAGGAGGCAACATTTCACTAACATGGTGGAACAGTACGTGTGCACACCCCTCCACGTACTGACTGATGGTTCGGCCCCATTCAACTACTGGGTCTCTAAATTGTCCACGTGGCCAGAGCTAGCCTTTTATGCCTTGGAGGTGCTGGCCTGCCCGGCGGCCAGCGTTTTGTCTGAACGTGTATTCAGCACGGCAGGGGGTGTCATTACAGACATACGCAGCCGCCTGTCTACAGCCAATGTGGACAAGCTGACGTTCATAAAAATGAACCAGGCATGGATCCCACAGGACCTGTCCAACCCTTGTGCAGATTAGACATTAACTACCTCCCCTTAACCATATATTATTGTACTCCAGGGCACTTCCTCATTCAATCCTATTTTTATTTTCATTTTACCATTATATTGCGAGGCTACCCAAATTTGAATGAACCTCTCCTCTGTCTGGGTGCCGGGGCCTAAATATATGCCAATGGACTGTTCCAATGTTGGGTGACGTGAAGCCTGATTCTCTGCTGACATGAAGCCAGATTCTCTGTTACGGGACCTCTCTCCTCTGCCTGGGTGCTGGGCCTAAATATCTGACAATGAACTGTTGCAGTGGTGGGTGACGTGAAGCCTGATTCTCTGCTATGACATGCAGACTGATTCTCTGCTGACATGAAGCCAGATTCTCTGTTACGGGACCTCTCTCCTCTGCCTGGGTGCTGGGCCTAAATTTCTGACAATGGACTGTTGCAGTGGTGGCTGACGTGAAGCCTGATTCTCTGCTATGACATGCAGACTGATTCTCTGCTGACATGAAGCCAGATTGTCTGTTACAGGACCTCTCTCCTCTGCCTGGGTGCTTGGCCTAAATTTCTGACAATGGACTGTTGCAGTGGTGGCTGACGTGAAGCCTGATTCTCTGCTATGACATGCAGACTGATTCTCTGCTGACATGAAGACAGATTCTCTGTTACGGGACCTCTCTCCTCTGCCTGGGTGCCGGGGCCTAAATATCTAAGAATGGACTGTTCCAGTGGTGGGTGACGTGAAGCCAGTTTCTCTGCTATGGGACCTCTCTCCAATTGATTTTGGTTAATTTTTATTTATTTAATTTTTATTTTAATTAATTTCCCTATCCACATTTGTTTGCAGGGGATTTACCTACATGTTGCTGCCTTTTGCAGCCCTCTAGCCCTTTCCTGGGCTGTTTTACAGCCTTTTTAGTACCGAAAAGTTCGGGTCCCCATTGACTTCAATGGGGTTCGGGTTCGGGACGAAGTTCGGATTGGGTTCGGATCCCGAACATTTCCGGGAAGTTCGGCCGAACTTCTCGAACCCGAACATCCAGGTGTTCGCTCAACTCTAGTGGTGACATATAATGTGAGGGGTTTTAACGCACCATCTAGCCAAACAATCTCCATTCAATTGGGATGCCCCCTTTCTATCCTTCCTTGGCATGACATTAACCCCAGACTTATCTAACCTATTCAACTTTAACTACGCCCCTCTCCTCATCTCGCTGACCGAACAATTGACCAACCTTCATTCTCCAACATTATCATGGTTCGAGTGCAAAAATATGGTGATGTCCTTGGTTTTACCCAGACTGAACTATCTACAACAAGTGCTACCCCTTCCCATACCTAAAAAATATTACAAAACCTTAATCAAACAAATTAGGTTGTTTATCTGGAAAAAACCAAGGATTGCCCTTTCACAACTCCAAAAACCTAGAACTTATGGAGGCATAGGTTTACCAGACCCCCTCCTTTACAATTGATCAATTTTGTTAGCAAGAGTATTAGACTGGTTCATTCACCCACCCTATAAATCTTGGATAGAGATGGAGACCTCACTGGCAGGATACTCATTTAGAAGCCTCTTGGTTTTCACCAACCTTCCTCCCTTTAATAACCTTACCCTTAGTCCAACCATCAAAGCCACACTAGAGACATGGAGATGGTTCCAGACCTCAAACTATGGTATCCCCCTTCCATCTCCGACTATTCAAGTCAGAGACTTAATAGACCTAGCTCCAATAGAACTGAAACAAAGCCTCCCTGCCTCCCTAAAAAGCTCCGAAATATCTATACTTTCATTCTTTGATGATGTGGGCACTTTGTTGGTTAGAGAGGCCTTCTCAAAGATGATCCCTGATACCAAACCTGACTCATTTATTATTACCTATCTGAGAAATTTTATCTCAAAGAATATACCCTATCACTCTCTTATAAGACCACTCACGTGGTTTGAAGGCTTAATATCCAATTGAACCCCCATAGCCAAACCAATCTCCCAAATTTATAGGAAACTTAACACTCCTATCATGATGCCCACACCAGCCTTTAATAGACTTTGGGAGAATGATCTTAATCGCACCCTATCCCCAGCTGAACAATCCCTGCCTATTCCTGATTCCACATAAATCCTCGAGATGCGTGAGGATCCAGGAAAATGGGTTTAAACTTCTTACAAGATGGTACAAGACGGCTGATGCCACAATTGTTTATAATAAAGGTGGATCAGATGTCTGCTGGCGTTGCGGAGAGGAGAAAGGCACCTTCTATCACATTTGGTGGAAATGCCATCTTATTCACAAATGGTGGGCAGAAATTTTTCAAATAAATCTTGAATTTCACTGTGACAAATGCAGCAAAGGCCCTACATGTAGGGTCTTGCCAAAAATGGGTGTTTTTTGAACCCAGATTATAAAAGCAGTATCTAACGCTTGTATTTGATTGTCAGAAATGTAGCAAAGACCGCAAATGTATTATCTTGCCCCAAATAGGTATATTTTCTTTTATACTAAAATATAACAGCAGTATTTAAAGTTTGTATTCGACTGTCACAAATGCAACAAAGGCCGCAAATGTATTATATTGCCCTAAGTGGGTGTTTTTTTAATTCCAGAATATAACAGCAGTATATATCGCTTGTATTGGACTGTCACAAATGCAACAAAGGCCGCAAATGTATTATCTTGCCCAAAATGGTTGTTTTTTTTATACCAGAATATAACAGCAGTATCTAACGCTTGTATTGGACTGTCACAAATGCAACAAAGGCCGCAAATGTATTATCTTGCCCAAAGTGGGTGTTTTTTTTATACCAGAATATAACAGCAGTATCTAACGCTTGTATTGGACTGTCACAAATGCACATATGCAGTGCTGGTGCACTGAAATTGCAGAAAATGGTCGCCGACGCCCACCTATCTAACAGAGGGATAAAAGTTATTTTTCTGTGTCATTGGGCTCAAGGCAGGGTAAAAAAAAAATTGTGCATTGCACCCACAAAACAAAATCGCTGTAGATCGCAGAGTTAACAAGCACTTCAGATTAAAGATTCTGTCCTATTCTCTCCCTCACAGCAGCAGCATCCTATCCCTACACTAGTAAGAGCAGATTGGCGTGCATCGCTACGTGACTCCAGCTTATATAGAGGCTGGGTTAAGACCGCCCTACCTACACAAAGTGGGAAAATACTAATTCTCACAAATTGTGGGATATCAAGCATCCTTTCAGAGGGTCTTTTACAGGAGTCATCTTTTCTATCTAACCCTGGACCTACACAACCAGTGGAATCCACACCTTGAAAGGTGCACTATGAGAGTGAGCCCAATTTGTCAGTCATTTAATTATTGGTTTTTCATAACTCAGTCCCACAATATATGCAATCAGTTAGGTTTTCCACAACCTTCCTTCCACAGTATGTGCATTTGTAGTTTGAGGTCGATGTGAGTAGAGTAGGTGGTACAATTGTTGTCTGTTCAGCAGCGGAAGGTTCTGGGAAAAACTGAGCCATAGTGATCATCACTTGTGTGGGAGGGGGTTGGTCATTTATCACTGTAATTTTTTATTTTTTTTCCCACACATAATTTGATCAACTTCTTGCAGTGTGAGGCGTGGATCCATGTTGGTCTCCCCTCCAATTTCACAGAGGTGGGAATAGTTAGCTGGACTTGGAATGGCCCATCAAACCGAGGATTCAAAGCCTTTCTCACATGCCTTTTGACCGTAACCCAATCTCCAGGTTTCAACGCATGAGTCCCTTCCAATGAAGAAGGATCTGGAATGGAACTGAAAACACGATTGTGAGTCTGCTGCAATCTCCTGTACAATGCTCCCACATACTGTGTCATGTCAGAATGAATAGCCTGAAGCTGTTGGGGAAAATATAGGCCTGTCCTTGGAGCAGTGCCAAACAATACCTCATATGGACTTAACTGAGATTTCCTGTGGCGGTCACTCTGAGTACAATCCTGTCTCTGCCATGGCCTTCTGGATCTTTAACTTTAAAGTTCCCTTCAGGCGTTCTACCTTGCCGCTACTTTGCGGTCTGTGAGGCGTGTGAAACGCTTGCTTTATACCTAGAGCATGAAGTATCTCTTGTAATACTTCTGAAGTGAAATGAGTTCCTCTATCACTTTCGATTACTTCTGGAACCCATAATCTACACAATACCTCAGATAAGAGCTTTTTGGCTACAGTCTTTGTATTAGTCTTAGCTGTTGGCCAGGCTTCTGGCCACCCTGAGAAGAGGTCCACACATACCAGAACATACTCATATGTAGCTACCTTTGGAAGTTGAATGAAATCAATCTGCAGTCTCTGGAATGGGTATAAGGGCTTTGGAGTGCACCTTAACTGTCCTCCCTATGTTATGGCAAGTACAGACCATGCACCCTTGAACAAACTTTGCATTATTGAACCCTTGGGCCACCCATCCTTGATTTACCAGACTCACCATTGCTTCTTTGGACTGGTGGGTGAGGCCATGGGACAAGGCACACATCATTGGGTATAGTGCCCTAGGAAGGCAAAGTTTATCATTTACAGCATGCAAACCTCCTGGTTCTCAGCCTTTCTTCTTTCCCACTCTTCATTTTCCTGCTTCAGAGTTTGCTCTTGGAATTTCTTGAGCACATCAAGATCCAGCTCCCCTACAAGTGGCACTATGTCCACTACATAACCTGTTATAGGGAGGGGTAGCAGAGCAGCTTGTTTTGCAGCCGCATCTGCTCGATGGCTTCCTTCTGCCTCTTTAGTTTGTTCTTTTGTATGGGCCTGTACCTTAATGTCCACCATCTTAGGCAGCACTAAAGCTCTACACAACTGAGCTAGAGATTCAGATTCAGTATATATATATATATATATATATATATATATATATATATATATATATATATATATATATTTTACAAACAAAAACGTCATTTTCCCCAAATAAAGTAAAAAAAAAAAATTTACAAAAAATAGGGGGGAAGAAAAGTATACATATTAAGTATCACCGCGTCCGTATCAACCAGCTCTATAAACATATCACATGACCTAACCCCTCAGATGAACACCGTAAAAAATTAAAACTGTGCTAAATAAACAATTTTTTTGTCACCTTACATCACAAAAAGTACAACAGTAAGCGATCAAAAAGGCGTTTGCCCACCAAAATAGTACCAATCTAACCGTCACCTCATCCCGCAAAAAATGAGCCCCTACCTGAGACAATCGGCCAAAAAAAAAAAAAACTATGGCTCAGAATATGGAGACACTAAAACATCATTTTTTTTGTTTTAAAAAAGCTGCTATTGTGTAAAAGTTACATAAAAAAAATATATACATATTTGGTATTTACGCGTTCGTATCGACCGGCTCTATAAAAATATCATATGATGAACCCCTCAGATGAACACAGTAAAAAATAAAAAATTAAAACTGTGCTAAATAAACCAAAAAATGAGACCCTAACTAAGATAATCGCCCAAAAACTGAAAAAAACTATGGCTCTCAGAATATGGAGACACTAAAACATGATATTTTTTTGTTTTAAAAATTATATTATTGTGTAAAACTTAAATTAAAAAAAAAGTATACATATTAGGTATTGCCACGTCCGTATCGACCGGCTATATAAAAATATCACAGGACCTAACCCCTCCGATAAACACCGTAAAAAAAAAAAAAAAAAAAACTGTGCTAAATAAACCATTTTTGGTCACCTTACATCACAAAAAGTGTAATAGCAAGCGATCAAAAACTTACACGCACCCCAAAATAGTGTCAATAAAACTCATCTCGCAAAAATCTTACCCTACCCAGGGTAATCTTCCAAAAACTGAAAAAATTATGACTCTCAGACCATGGAAACACTAAAACATGATATTTTTTTGCTTCAAAAATAAAATCATTGTGTAAAACTTACATGAATAAAAAAAAAGTATACATATTAGGTATCGCCGCATCCGAGACAACCTGGTCTATAAAAATATCACATGATCTAACCTGTCAGTTGAATGTTGTAAATAACAAAAAATAAAAACGGTGCCAAAACAGCTATTTCTTGTTATCTTGCCTCACAAAAAGTGTAATATAGAGCAACCAAAAATCATATGTACCCTAAACTAGTACCAACAATACTGCCACCCTATCCCGTAGTTTCTAAAATGGGGCCACTTTTTTGGAGTTTCTACACTAGGGGTGCATCAGGGGGGCTTCAAATGGGACATGGTGTAAAAAAAAAAAAACAGTCTAGCAAAATCTGCCTTCCAAAAACCGTATGGCATTCCTTTCGTTCTGCGCCCTGCCGTGTGTCCGTACAGTAGTTTACCACCACATATGGGGTGTTTCTGTAAACTACAGAATCAGGACCATAAATATTGAGTTTTGTTTGGCTGTTAACCCTTGCTTTGTTACTGGGAAAAATTGATTAAAATTGAAAATTTGCCCAAAAATTTTAATTCTGAAATTTAATCTCCATTTGCCAATAACTCTTGTGGAACACCTAAAGGGGTTAACGACATTTGTAAAATCAGTTTTGAATACCTTGAGGGGTGTAGTTTCTTACATGGGGTCACTTTTATGGAGTTTCTACTCTAGGGTTGCATCAGGGGGGCTTCAAATGGGACATGGTGTCAAAAAAACTAGTCCAGCAAAATCTGCCTTCCAAAAACCGTATGGCATTCCTTTCTTTCTGCGCCCTGCCGTGTGCCCATCACAACATAGGAAGGATGGTAAAAACACCTTTAAGGCAATTGAGAGTGACCGAGGTTCTCACTTTACAGGGGATGTCATGCAGGAAATTATGGAGGCCCTGGGTCTTGAACAAGCTTTCCATACTGCGTATCACCCACAAAGCAGCGGCAGATTAGAGAGACTCAACGGCACAATTAAATCAAAAATACAGAAGGCCATGGCTGAACTGAATAAGCCATGGACAGAGTGTCTACCCTTGGCACTTTTCTCCATCCGGTATACACCTAACCGGAAGACAGGCCTGAGTCCATATGAAGTACTCTTTGGGAATGCCCCTAGATTAGGACTATTTTCCACAACAACTCCAGATGCAGTATAATATTCTTTCAAAGTACCTTATCTGTCTTACAAACAGACTGTCTAATGTCTATTCCCAAGTTTTTCCTTCTCTTCCAGATCCAGACAGCATAGAGCCAACTCATTCTCTACAACCAGGAGATTGGGTAGTGGTGAAACGACACATGCAGAAAGTCCTAGAACCACGGTTTGAGAGTTCACTTCAAGTACTGTTAACCACCGCCACTGCTGTCAAGTTGGAAGGAAAGCCTAATTGGGTCCACGCATCTCACTGCAAAAAAGTACCAGAACCTCAAGTGCTGGAATGACTAGATTCGAGAATTATACCCGAGATGCAGTGAAAGGAATAACGGAACAACTGAGCTCTTCATCAGTGATGGCGTTACAGAATCGACTGGCCCTCGACATGATCCTGGCGGAAAAAGGAGGCGTCTGCAAGATGATTGAAAGTTCCTGCTGCACTTTTATTCTGAACAACACTGCCCCTGACGGAAGCATCACAAAGGCTTTGAAAGGAGTGACGGCTTTATCGAACAAACTGGCGGAAAACTCTGGAATCAATAACCCGTTTACTTTATGGCTAGAACAGTGGTTTGAGAACTGGTCTAGTGTGTTGGCTAATCTGTTAATTACTCTGGTGGTAGAATTTTTGGCATTGGTATTAATAGGGTGTTGTGTGGTTCCTTGTTTTAGGAAAATTGTTTTTAAAATGTTCAATTCGACCATGTCTGCAAACACCATGTACATGCATTGTGACACTGTCAAAACCAAAGATTATTATGAGCACCCCTTTGAGTAACGCAATTCCGTCCTAAAACAAATAAAACCTTGTTGATAGTTGCGGAATAAATAGAACAGGATAAAAACAAACCCGAAAGGGAGTTGGAGGGACCTGGTGAAACAATAAGGAAAGTCCATCTCTTGGCTATTTAGGGCGTTGGGATAGTACCTCACTTTGCTTTTTCATCTTGTATCTATTTACCGCAAATGGAGGGATTTGTGAGAGAGGTTTTTATTTCTCTGTATATATAGTGTACTACACATTTTTGTCCACTTGATGGCACCTAACTAGATAAGTGAACCACGTATACATTCTTTGTTTTAAGGTTATTGGGGGAAGGGGAGGGGGAGTTAGGTTGCCATTTTCAAATGTGCCAATGAAAACTCAGGGATAAAGTTGGCAAGCTACTCCCTTTTTGTCACAGAGCCAATAAACTTTCATTTAGTACCACCATTTTTGTCTACCTCACATTGCCTATATAAGTGTATGTTACTTGAATAAAGGATGGCATATTTTCCATGATACCAGCCTGTATTGGTCTCATTGAGACAGCTGTATGAGCTCATACTTATAATCCTAAATGATTTGGCGCCACACAAAGAAGAAGGTAATCGCAATAATAGCGATTACACCTGCGATATACCTGCTTCCGCAAAGTACTGATTAAGGGTTTTTATACCTGCTTCCACCAAATATTAATAGAGGCCTGCGAGATACCTGCTTCCACAAAATACTAATTAAGGGGTTTGATATCCCTGCTTCCACAAAATATTGATTGAGGCTTGTGATACACCTGCTTCCAAAAAATACTGATTAAGTGGTTTGATATACCAGCTTCCACAAAATATTGATTGAGGCCTGCGATATACCTGCTTCCACAAATACGGCTGTTCTCTACGGACTTAGGCACAGGGTCTTTTTGAAAATGACAGGCAGAGGAAGAGGTAGGCAGTTCTGCAGTGTGAAGTTGGAGAAGGCGCATGCGATTACTTCAAAGGAAGCACCAGAGTTGGTTGAGTGGCTCATTCAGCCTTCTGCTTCTGCACCCTCTTCATCCTCTGTATCTGCAGCCTCCTCCCTCTCTGCTGTGTGCACCTCCAAAGACACCACCACCACCACCACCATCACAGCCCCTACACTTTCCCATCCATTCCCAGACCTTATCGATGCGCAGCCCTTCTTGACATTGGATGAGGAAGAGGAGGTAGCAACGGCCGCCACCCAGCAGTCTGACGACAGTACCCAGATGATGATGACGTGTCGATGGACGTCACATGGGTGCCCACAAGAGAGGAAGAGGAGGGGACTTGAGAGGGAGAGACGGAGCAGCAGAAAGAGAGGAGAAGGAGGAGAAGCAGGCAGAGCTCGCAGGGCACAGGAGGCAAAAAGCAGACTGCAAATGTATGTGGAGCGAGCCATCCACCATGCACGGTCACTTCTGGCACTCCAAGGATGCCGGCTTATGGCTCCACAGTGTATGCTTCTTTTAATGTGTCAGCTGCTGACAATAGTCTGCAGCCTGTGCTGTCAACGCATAAGTCGCGGTAAGCCCAACACTCACCTAGGGACGACCGCCTGACGAAGGAGCCCGATAGGCCCCGAAAAGCGTAGGAAGTTTTTTGTCCCACGGAGGCTCCGGTACTCTCAACGGTGACGTCACCGCCAGTGGTTTCCCGGGCAACCAAATCACAAGCTCCCTCGCACAGCGCGTGCTTCCGGCCGGGGAAGCGTTGTTGCTAGAAGGTGAGCAAGGAGGACGCTCTCATTTAAAGACACATCTACAAAAGAAAAGAACTGAGAAGAGCGCTACACAAACACCAGAAAGAACAAGGGGAATAAAGTGGGAGAAGTCTAAGGTACGGACCACACCATTATTATTATTATTTTTGTTTTTTATTATTTACGCTTGCAATTACTGCTCATTTTGTGACAAAGACAGCAGTCACATATATTCTAGCACAGCCCACCTTTATGCACCAATCTTTTCCCAGGGATATATATCCATCCACCTAACAAACTTTAATAGGAGGAGCTGTTTAGTTTGTTTTTCCAGCGCCGATGTCTCATATCACCCACGGGTGATATACCAATGATTTATATTCATTCTCTAGGAGGACAACAGCTCCTTGACAGACACCGAGCAGTGGAATCTTCCTTTACAGGCAGATCTACACGTCTAAACCGTAGGAGCGCAGGGGGGGTCCCTCTCTTTTCTCGCCTTAAGAAGGCACCTGGCCTCCCATCACAGAGCCCAGTGGGATCAACGTTGTCAGAACCCACAAAGCCACACTCCTGGCGCTCCAGTCCTGCCTTTTCTCCTTCTCCTCTCTCCTCCCATTTGTCCTCCAGTCCACTTTCCACCGTTCCATCGTCACGTCCATCTGGCAGAAGGCAGCCTTCCGTGGCCCAAATGTTGAAGTACCCTCTTAGTTGTTATAAAAACAGTTTTATTCTACTCACAAACAAGGGTAGATAACAGGCATGTCACAATGCTAAAATCAGATTTTCTGCCCGACCCGGGTTTCGCTCTCTGGCTTCCTCAGGGGCGACAACTGCGCATGTCCACAGCATGGCCCTTTAAATAGCCCAACCTCCCATTTTCACGCTGTGGGAGTCATAATCCAATCAGGTCACATTAAGACATATAATAAAGTACAATACTTATTTGAATATACTTATCTCACAACGGACAACATAAATTCAAGACACGATACAAGAAAAATGTCTTCCATATATCACCCGTATTCCAAAAATACCTGACAGAAAAGCCAATTGAATAGTAAAATTATGTTACTCAAAATTTATGTTTTCCACTTTCATTCTACCGCAGCCTTACATATAGACTTCATTAGTGTGTTCTATTTCCATTTTGTCCCGATCATATTTGCACATTCCCCCCATTCTTTATTTCTTTTACCTTATACAGCCATTAATCCCTATTCTCAGAGGACCTCTCAATTTATACACCAATCGTGATATTCTAATCCGTTCATCATCCAGTCACCTCCTTCCCTCTCCACCCACTACTGGTCACGTTACTCAGCCCCTCCTCTTTCCCATTCATGAAGTTCATGTCACATGACTCCACCACCCAATCAGCAGTCACTACTTATGACGCTCTTCAAAAGGTCCTCAATGCATGGTAAGAGTCTTCCTAGTTTAATCCCCCATTGGAACAGTTCTTATTTTATATTTTATACTAGACACGGCTTAAGATCAAACTCAATATTCAGGCCACTTGGTTGCAAGGTCCCTAGTTGGTAAATCCATTGTACTTCTTTCCGATTTATTTGTAGCAGCGAATCGCCGCCTCGCCAGTGTGGTTTAACAATTTCCACCCCAGCAAACTTCAAGCCCCGTGGGTTCTTACTATGCATGAGCTTGAAGTGAGCTGACACACTGTGGCTCATCAACCCTCTCTTAATGTTCCCTATATGATCCTGTATCCTCACTTTCAACTTCCTCACTGTCCTGCCAACGTATTGGAGTCCACAAGGGCACTCCAATACGTATACTACACCCTCATTTCCCTTTATTCGAAACTCCCCCCATAAAAATAATAGCGAAACTGGGGGCCCTATTTTAGGATCACTTTCAATTCTGCTTTTGACCGCTTCCATACCAAGTTCTTTGGGGATTACTGTATACAGGGATGCCACATCATCTGTGGCCATCCATGTATTCAGTGTGGGCAGACTCATATTTTTCATCAACTGTATTACTGCCCCTGTGTCCTTCAAATGTGAGGGGTTTTGTATTACATATCCCTGCAAGTAGAAATCAATATACTCTGATTCTACACGTCAGGGAATTCAACCCTGAAATTATCGGCCTCCCTGGGGGATCGGTGAGGCTTTTGTGCACCTTTGGCAGATGATATATCACTGGCACGATGGGTTG
This sequence comes from Bufo gargarizans, assembly GCF_014858855.1. Lineage (NCBI taxonomy): Eukaryota > Metazoa > Chordata > Amphibia > Anura > Bufonidae > Bufo > Bufo gargarizans. The sequence continues at coordinate 187,412 of NW_025334531.1, forward strand.
TGGGACAGTCAGATATTCAAACTCCTTCCAATACTCCTTTTTTGAGGCCATCAGCTAATAGCCCATCCAGAATTTTTTTATATTCAAAAGTGGGGTTACTTTTTAATTTCTTATATGTTGCCTCATCGGATACCAGCCTTAACATTTCACACTCATATTTGTCTTTGTTCATCACGTCCACCCCCCCCCCCCCCCACGCCTTTATCAGCGGGCTTTATTATTAAATCAGGGTTCTGCTCTAGATCTTTTAGTGCCTTCCTTTTGCCAAGGGTTAAATTGTATGAAATGTTGCTAATGTCCATTTCTTCGAGTTCTTTCAATAGACCTGTTTTGAATGCTTCCACACATTCATTGTTGCTATTCTTAGGGAAAAATTTTGATTTCTCCTTCAGATTTGTATGTACAATCCCCTCCCTTTCCTGTACCTTTTTATTTAATGGGGCCGGATTGCTCATCCAATATTTTACCATGTTGATTTTTCGAATATACTTTTGTATGTCCAGGACCATCTCAAATTTATTAGCTTTCTGACTAGGTGCATATTTCAAACCCTTATTGAGAACCCTCTTTTCATCATCCGTTAATGTGTGACTGCTCAGGTTAAAGATCCTTCTTATGTTTCCTTGCTCTTCTTTGTCTTTGGGCTTGTTCTTCCCCTTTCCCCGTCTTCCTCTGCCAGACCTCTTTTGTGGTGTTCTCACCACTTGTTCTTTTGTTTCCCCCTCCCTCTGTACCCCTTTTATACTCTGGTGGGGAAAATTTTGCTCACCTTGCTGTGTCGACCTTGGTCTCCCTCCTCCATTGTTTCCTCTCATACCACTCTCTATATCACTGTTCCCCTTATGGTCATTTAACCTTACAGAGGAGGTGGTCTGAGGAGGATCGAACCCTTTGAGGGAGGAGGACGAAGGCGAATACCCTGGTTCATTCACCTGTGTACCGTACGACTAAATTATAAGCAGCGCGGTTCCAAACCTTGATTATATGACTTTTCCAGTGTGATATACCCACCCCACTACATCGGAACCAGCAGCGCAAGTAACTGTCCGTGTCTTGGGATACAGGACTGACACTCTTTATTTTTATTCCACGGAACTGCTAGCCTGCCAACTACTGCCATATAAACTGGTGGACTCGGAGGCCTTCAGAAAATTTGTGGCCATTGGCACACCGCAATGGAAGGTCCCCGGAAGGAAATATTTCTCCCAGAAGGGCATCCCAGAGCTATATGGCCACGTTCAGCGGCAAGTAAATACAAACCGGATTCCAAAAAAGTTGGGACATTAAACAAATTGTGAATAAAAACTGAATGCAATCATGTGGAGATAGCAAATGTCAATATTTTATTTGTAATAGAACATAGATGACAGATCAAACATTTAATATGAGTAAATGTATCATTTTAAAGGAAAAATACGTTGATGCCAATTTTCACGGTGTCAACAAATCCCCAAAAAGTTTGGACAAGTAGCAATAAGAGGCTGGAAAAACTAAATTTGAGCATAACGAAGAGCTGGAAGACCAATTAACACTAATTAGGTCAATTGGCAACATGATTGGGTATAAAAAGAGCTTCTCAGAGTGGCAGTGTCTCTCAGAAGCCAAGATGGGTAGAGGATCACCAATTCCCACAATGTTGCGCAGAAAGATAGTGGCACAATATCAGAAAGGTGTTACCCAGCGAAAAATTGCAAAGACTTTGCATCTATCATCATCAACTGTGCATAACATCATCCGAAGATTCAGAGAATCTGGAACAATCTCTGTGCGTAAGGGTCAAGGCCGTTAAACCATACTGGATGCCCGTGATCTCCGGGCCGTTAAACGACACTGCACCACAAACAGGAATGCTACTGTAAAGGAAAATCACAGAATGGGCTCAGGAATACTTCCAGAAACCATTGTCAGTGAACACAAATCACCGTGCCATCCGCCGTTGCCAGCTGAAACTCTGCAGTCCAAAGAAGAAGCCATTTCTAAGCAAGATCCACAAGCTCAGGCGTTTTCACTGGGCCAGGGGTCATTTAAAATGGAGTGTGGCAAAAAGGAAGACTGTTCTATGGTCAGATGAGTCACGATTCGAACCCAAGTTGTTATCAACGCTCAGTTCAGAAGCCTGCATCTCTGATGGTATGGGGTTGCATGAGTGCGTGTGGCATGGGCAGCTTGCATGTCTGGAAAGGCACCATCAATGCAGAAAAATATATTCAGGTTCTAGAACAACATATGCTCCCATCCAGACGTCATCTCTTTCAGGGAAGACCCTGCATTTTTCAACAAGATGATGCCAGACCACATTCTGCATCAATCACAACATCATGGCTGCGTAGGAGAAGGATCCGGGTACTGAAATGGCCAGTCTGCAGTCCAGATCTTTCACCTATAGAGAACATTTGGCGCATCATAAAGAGGAAGGTGCAACAAAGAAGGCCCAAGACGATTGAACAGTTAGAGGCCTGTATTAGACAAGAATGGGAGAGCATTCCTATTTCTAAACTTGAGAAACTGGTCTCCTCGGTCCCCAGACGTCTGTTGAGTGTTGTAAGAAGAGGGGATATGCCACACAGTGGTGAAAATGGCCTTGTCCCAACTTTTTGGGGATTTGTTGACACCATAAAATTCTGATTCAACATATTTTTCCCTTAAAATGGTACATTTTCTCAGTTTAAACTTTTGTTCCGCGATTTATGTTCTATTCTGAATAAAATATTAGAAGTTGGCACCTCCACATCATTGCATTCAGTTTTTATTCACGATTTGTATAGTGTCCCAACTTTTTTGGAATCCGGTTTGTATATCTCTGGCACACAGTGTCGGTGCCAAGATCCATCTGACCACAGACACGTGGTCTAGCAAACACGAAAGGTACATAACTTTTACTGCCCACTGCCCACTGAACCTTCTGACGGCCATCAAGCATGTAACCCCTGGCTCCCATGTGGATTTGGTGTTACCGCTAGAGCTGAGCGGACACCTGGATGTTCGGGTTCGAGAAGTTCGGCCGAACTTCCCGAAAATGTTCGGGTTTGGGATCCGAACTTCGTCCCGAACCCCATTAAAGTCAATGGGGACCCGAACTTTTCGGCACTAAAAAGGCTGTAAAACAGCCCAGGAAAGGGCTAGAGGGCTGCAAAAGGCAGCAACATGTAGGTAAATCCCCTGCAAACAAATGTGGATAGGGAAATGAATTAAAATAAAAATTAAATAAATAAAAATTAACCAAAATCAATTGGAGAGAGGTCCCATAGCAGAGAATCTGGCTTCACGTCACCCACCATTGGAACAGTCCATTCTCAGATATTTAGGCCCCGGCACCAAGGCAGAGGAGAGAGGTCCCGTAACAGAGAATCTGTCTTCATGTCAGCAGAGAATCAGTCTGCATGTCATAGCAGAGAATCACGCTTCATGTAAGCCACCACTGCAACAGTGCATTTTATAAATTTAGGCCCCGGCACCCAGGCAGAGGAGAGAGGTCCCGTAACAGAGAATCTGGCTTCATGTCAGCAGAGAATCAGTCTGCATGTCATAGCAGAGAATCAGGCTTCACGTCAGCTACCAGTGCAACAGTCCATTGGCATATATTTAGGCCCAGGCACCCAGGCAGAGGAGAGAGGTCCCATAACAGAGGATCTGGCTTCATGTCAGCACAGAATCAGTCTGCATGTCATAGCAGAGAATCAGGCTTCACGTCAGCCACCACTGCAACAGTCCATTGTCAGATATTTAGGCCCAGCACCCAGGCAGAGGAGAGAGGTCCCGTAACAGAGAATCTGGCTTCATGTCAGCAGAGAATCAGTCTGCATGTCATAGCAGAGAATCAGGCTTCACGTCACCCAACATTGGAACAGTCCATTGGCATATATTTAGGCCCCGGCACCCAGACAGAGGAGAGGTTCATTCAACTTTGGGTAGCCTCGCAATATAATGGTAAAATGAAAATAAAAATAGGATTGAATGAGGAAGTGCCCTGGAGTACAATAATATATGGTTAAGGGGAGGTAGTTAATGTCTAATCTGGACAAGGGCGGACAGGTCCTGTGGGATCCATGCCTGGTTCATTTTTATGAACGTCAGCTTGTCCACATTGGCTGTAGACAGGCGGCTGCGTTTGTCTGTAATGACACCCGCTGCCGCGCCGAATACACGTTCAGACAAAATGCTGGCCGCCGGGCAGGCCAGCACCTCCAAGGCATAAAAGGCTAGCTCTGGCCACGTGGACAATTGAGAGACCCAGAAGTTGAATGGGTCCGAACCATCAGTCAGTACGTGGAGGGGTGTGCACACGTACTGTTCCACCATGTTAGTGAAATGTTGCCTCCTGCTAACATGTTGCGTATCAGGTAGTGGTGCAGTTAGCTGTGGCGTGTTGACAAAACTTTTCCACATCTCTGCCATGCTAACCCTGCCCTCAGAGGAGCTGGCCGTGACAGTTGCCTTGGCGACCTCTTACTCCTCCTCTGCCTTGGCCTTGGGCTTCCACTTGTTCCCCTGTGACATTTGGGAATGCTCTAAGTAGCGCGTCTACCAACGTGCGCTTGTACTCGCGCATCTTCCTATCACGCTCCAGTGCAGGAAGTAAGGTGGGCACATTGTCTTTGTAGCGTGGATCCAGCAGGGTGGCAACCCAGTAGTCCGCACACGTTAAAATGTGGGCAACTCTGCTGTCGTTGCGCAGGCACTGCAGCATGTAGTCGCTCATGTGTGCCAGGCTGCCCAGGGGTAAGGACAAGCTGTCCTCTGTGGGAGGCGTATCGTCATCGTCCTGCCTTTCCCCCCAGCCACGCACCAGTGATGGGCCCGAGCTGCGTTGGGTGCCACCCCGCTGTGACCATGCTTCATCCTCATCCTCCTCCACCTCCTCCTCATCCTCGTCCTCCTCGTCCTCCAGTAGTGGACCCTGGCTGGCCACATTTGTACCTGGCCTCTGCTGTTGCAAAAAACCTCCCTCTGAGTCACTTCGAAGAGACTGGCCTGAAAGTGCTAAAAATGACCCCTCTTCCTCCTCCTCCTCCTCCTCCTCCTCCTCCTGGGCCACCTCCTCTTCCATCATCGCCCTAAGTGTTTTCTCAAGGAGACATAGAAGTGGTATTGTAACGCTGATAACGGCGTCATCGCCACTGGCCATGTTGGTGGAGTACTCGAAACAGCGCAACAGGGCACACAGGTCTCGCATGGAGGCCCAGTCATTGGTGGTGAAGTGGTGCTGTTCCGCACAGTCTATGGCCTGCTGCTGCTCGCACAGTCTGTCCAGCATGTGCAAGGTGGAGTTCCACCTGGTGGGCACATCACATATGAGGCGGTGAGCGGGAAGGCCGAAGTTACGCTGTAGCGCAGACAGGCGAGCAGCGGCAGGGTGTGAACGCCGGAAGCGCGAACAGACGGCCCGCACTTTATGCAGCAGCTCTGACATGTCGGGGTAGTTGTGAATGAACTTCTGCACCACCAAATTCAGCACATGCGCCAGGCAAGGGAAGTGCGTCAAACCGGCTAGTCCCAGAGCTGCAACAAGATTTCGCCCATTATCGCACACCACCAGGCCGGGCTTGAGGCTCACCGGCAGCAACCACTCGTCGGTCTGTTCTATACCCCGCCAAAACTCCTGTGCGGTGTGGGGCCTGTCCCCCAAACATATGAGTTTCAGAATGGCCTGCTGACGTTTACCCCGGGCTGTGCTGAAGTTGGTGGTGAAGGTGTGTGGCTGACTGGATAAGCAGGTGGAAGAAGAGGAGGAGGAAGCCGAGAAGGAGGAGGTGGCAACAGGAGGCAAAGAATGTTGCCCTGCGATCCTTGGCGGCGGAAGGACGTGCGCCAAACAGCTCTCCGCCTGGGGCCCAGCTGCCACTACATTTACCCAGTGTGCAGTTAGGGAGATATAGCGTCCCTGGCTGTGCTTACTGGTCCACGTATCTGTGGTTAGGTGGACCTTGCTACAGATGGCGTTGCGCAGTGCACACTTGATTTTATCGGATACTTGGTTGTGCAGGGAAGGCACGGCTCTCTTGGAGAAGTAGTGGCGGCTGGGAACAACATACTGTGGGACAGCAAGCGACATGAGCTGTTTGAAGCTGTCTGTGTCCACCAGCCTAAATGACAGCATTTCATAGGCCAGTAGTTTAGAAATGCTGGCATTCAGGGCCAGGGATCGAGGGTGGCTAAGTGGAAATTTACGCTTTCTCTCAAATGTTTGTGAGATGGAGAGCTGAACGCTGCCGTGTGACATGGTTGAGACGCTTGGTGACGGAGGTGGTGGTGGTGTTGGTGGTACATCCCCTGTTTGCTGGGCGGCAGGTGCCAACGTTCCTCCAGAGGCGGAGGAAGAGGCCGAGGCGGCAGCAGCAGAAGAGGCCGAGGAGGCAGCAGCAGAAGAGGTAGCAGGGGGAGCCTGAGCGACTTCCTTGTTTTTAAGGTGTTTACTCCACTGCAGTTCATGCTTTGCATGCAGGTGTCTGGTCATGCAGGTTGTGCTAAGGTTCAGAACGTTAATGCCTCGCTTCAGGCTCTGATGGCACAGCGTGCAAACCACTCGGGTCTTGTCGTCAGCACATTGTTTGAAGAAGTGCCATGCCAGGGAACTCCTTGAAGCTGCCTTTGGGGTGCTCGGGCCAAGATGGCGGCGGTCAGTAGCAGGCGGAGTCTCTTGGCGGCGGGTGTTCTGCTTTTGCCCACTGCTCCCTCTTTTGCTACGCTGTTGGCTCGGTCTCACCACTGCCTCTTCCTCCGAACTGTGAAAGTCAGTGGCACGACCTTCATTCCATGTGGGGTCTAGGACCTCATCGTCCCCTGCATCGTCTTCCACCCAGTCTTGATCCCTGACCTCCTGTTCAGTCTGCACACTGCAGAAAGATGCAGCAGTTGGCACCTGTGTTTCGTCATCAGAGACATGCTGAGGTGGTATTCCCATGTCCTCATCATCAGGAAACATAAGTGGTTGTGCGTCAGTGCATTCTATGCCTTTCACCGCTGGGGAAGGGCTAGGTGGATGCCCTTGGGAAACCCTGCCAGCGGAGTCTTCAAACAGCATAAGAGACTGCTGCATAACTTGAGGCTCAGACAGTTTCCCTGGTATGCATGGGGGTGATGTGACAGACTGATGGGGTTGGTTTTCAGGCGCCATCTGTGCGCTTTCTGCAGAAGACTGGGTGGGAGATAATGTGAACGTGCTAGATCCACTGTCGGCCACCCAATTGACTAATGCCTGTACCTGCTCATGCCTTACCATCCTTAGAACGGCATTGGGCCTCACAAAATATCGCTGTAAATTCTGGCGGGTACTGGGACCTGAGGTAGTTGGTACACTAGGATGTGTGGATGTGGCAGAACGGCCACGTCCTCTCCCAGCACCAGAGGGTCCACTAACACCACCACGACCATGTCCACATCCACGTCCCTTACTAGATGTTTTCCTCATTGTTATCGTTCACCACATCAACAAAAATATTATTTGGCCCAATGTATTGTATTCAAATTCAGCTGAATATAAATTTGAGGCCTAGTATTTAGGCGCTGGGTGACAGGTATAGATTTACTGACAGAATTAGACTTGGAAATGCACAGTAGCGTGTGTGTGAAGTTATTCAGAATGATCCTATCAGCACCTTGATTCTGATATACCCTTTTAGGGATGTATTTAAAGTAGGCCTAATACAGCAGAAACCACTAAATTAGGAAATTGCTAAATTGGGAATTGTATTTCAACCAAGAACAAAAACTGTGCTTTGACGGACTCTAAATAACTTGCCCAGCCACAACAGTACAGCAGTAACAACAGATTTAGCGGGATATAAATTTGAGGCCTAGTATTTAGGCGCTGGGTGACAGGTATAGGTTTACTGACAGAATTACTGGGATATGGCCAAAAAAAAACAACACTATTGCTGGTTAAATGCACTTGGTGTGACAGCTTGACCAACCACACTACTGAGGGTTAAATGCACTTGGTTACAGGTGCAGCTTGCCCCTGATGTAGTATATGGCCAAAAAATAAACAGACTATTGCTGGTTAAATGCACTTGGTGTGACAGCTTCACCCTGATGTAGGCTTTAGCCAAAAAACAACCACACCATTGAGGGTTAAATGCACTTGGTCACAGCTTGTGCTGGCACAGCACAAGACACAAAATGGCCGCCGATCACCCCAGAAAAAAGTGACTGATAAACGGTCTGGGCAGCCTAAAAACAGTAAGCAATTGAGTATCAGCAGCTCAATGATCCACAGCTGCAGATCGATCACTGGATGGAGTCTTTTGGAAGAGTTAATCAGCCTAATCTCGCCCTACTGTCGCAGCTGCAACCTCTCCCTACGCTAATCAGAGCAGAGTGACGGGCGGCGCTATGTGACTCCAGCTTAAATAGAGGCTGGGTCACATGGTGCTCTGGCCAATCACAGCCATGCCAATAGTAGGCATGGCTGTGACGGCCTCTTGTGGCAAGTAGTATGACGCTTGTTGATTGGCTGCTTTACAGCCTTTCAAAAAGCGCCAAGAAAGCGACGAACACCGAACCCGAACCCAGACTTTTACGAAAATGTCCGGGTTCGGGTCCGTGTCACGGACACCCCAAAATTCGGTACGAACCCGAACTATACAGTTCGGGTTCGCTCATCCCTAATTACCGCCTCTTCTGCTGTGCCCCCCAAGCTCCCCAGAAACTATTCGACGTTCCAGGTGAGACGTTGCCATGCTATGCTGCGGCTGTTGTACCTGGAAGCCAAAAGCCACACCGATCCTGCACTGCTTTCCAGTCCTGCACTGCTTTCAGCTCTGCGAGCACAGGCCGATCAGTGGCTAATCCCGCTCAATTTGACATTTGGTAAAGTGGTGTACGACAAAGGTGCCAATCTGTTGAGCGCACTGAAACAGGGCAAAATGTCACGTGCCGTGCATGGCACATGTTCTGAACTTAGTCATGCAGCGATTTATTGCCAAATACCCCAGGGTCCAGGATGTCTTGTGGCAGGCCAGGATAATCTCTGGACCTTTTAGAAGATCTTACACGGCCATGGCTCGCCTTGCTGACGTTCAGTGGTAACACCACCTGCCCATCAGACGTCTGATTTGTGATAGCCCGACGTGCTGGAACTCCACCTTGTATATGTTTGATAGGCTGCTTCAGCAGCAATGTGCCGTTAACGACTACCTGTACGAACTCTGCAGCAGGACAGGTTCTGGGGAGCTTGGTTTCTTTTCACCACGCAAGTGGCTGCTCATGCGGGACGCATGCAGACTTCTGTGGCCATTTGATGAGATCACCAAACTGGTCAGTTGCAGCCAGGGCGCCATCAGTAACATCGTACCTTATGCCTTCTTTCTGGAGCGTGCATTGAGTCATGTCATTGATCAAGCCGTCGAGGAGCAGGAGCCCCCAGGGCTACACCATCTAAGACAATTCAGCAGGAAACTGAAGAGAAGTCAGAGGAGGATGGTGGCTGGGGGGGGAAGAGGAGGAGTCCCTGGTGTTGTCCGTGGCTTGGGGGGGGGGGGGGGGGGAGACCAAGGATGACATTCTGCTGGGTGATGAGCAGGAGCCAGGTCGTTCCACTGCTTCCAATTTAGTGAAAATGTGGGCCTTCATGCTCCTATGTTTGAAGAGGACCCCCGTATAAAAAGCATAAAGGGCAAGGACCAGTACTAGGTGGCAACATACTTAGACCCCCGGTACAAACACAAAATAGTGGACATGTTACCAGCATCACAGAGGGCTGGCAGAATGCAACATTTCCAGGTCTTTAGGCAGAGGAATTTCCACCCACAGCGAAACAGGTGCGGGTACCAATCCAAGAGCGCATGCAAAAGAGGGCGGTTTGAAGATGTGTTGGTCACTTCGCATATGAGATCATTCTTTTAGCCAACCCACCGACAGCTGCCCTCCAAATCCAGCCTCAAGGAACGCCTAGACTGACAGGGGTCTGACTACATCAGGTTAACGGCCGATGTGAACGCTCTAAGAAGCGAGGAACCCCATGACTACTGGGTGTGCAGGCTTGACCTGTGGCCAGAGCTGGCATTTTGCCATGGAACTCGTGGCTTGCCCCTCATCAAGGGTTCTGTCCGAAAAGACTTTCAGCTCAGCAGGGGGGATCGTGACCGATAAGCGGACTTGCTTAGCTCACAACAGTGTGGACTACCGCACATTTCTAAAAATGAATGAGGCATGGATCTCTGAGGAATTCAACACCTGTGACGACCACGTGTAATTGAATTTCCTCATGCCAGCCCACACATATCCGCCACCACCCAGAACAACGAATGGTACTTGTCTTATGTATATACAGCGGCATAAAAGACATTTTCTGTCAGGTGAATGCCGAATTTTTGGGGTGTGTACTGACCTACTGTAAAATTTGTATTCAGTGACTACCTAATGTACCTCCAGCCACATCATCACAAGTTCTTTTCTGTCAGGTGAATGCCTAATTTTTGGGGCCTGTACTGATCGATAGTAATGGACGAACATCGGCTGGGACAGTTCGCGAACGCGATCAAATTTTTCCGAACCACATTTTCGTGGCAGGGCTCATTTACTTTAATGGCAGGCGATCCTGAAAAACCCTCAGCTCATATTTGCAGCCAGCAAATACTTACTAGAAGTGCACAAATAGTCCCACAACATGGACAGTGACATACCAGAGGGGGATCATTGGCAAAAATTCCCACAAAAAAATATGTATTTTATCAGGGATTTCCTATCAGTTTGATTTATACAAATGTGCAGCACTCAACAATTTTGTATCCTGCAGAGTCCATTAAAAAAATGCATACATTAACGTTAAAAAAAAACAATTCTACCATGGAACTGTATGGTGAATGTACGCCACTGTACGGCATCAGTCTGAGGCATCTGTTAACCCATTAATTTTTTGGTATGCATTAAATAGATGGGAAAAATAGGAAGCGAACCCAGCCCTAGTGTCAGACTAAGCACCAGTACACAGCGGAGCAGCGTGGCAGATAGGGGCGGCTGCAATGTACTGACAGAGTGCTACCTGGTTCTGGTGGTCAGGAATGAGGACTGTGTTTCCCAAGGATCATTTTCTACTGGGAAATACAGGGCACAGTATAATACACTATAATATATATAATATAAAGATATTATCCCTTCCCCCAAATTATAATACAATTAGGTGATCATTTATTATATAGAAATATGTCTATGTTAGGCGTATTTCTGACACAGATTGTGGCGCAAAGGTCCTTAGCACCGCAATCTGCATATTTTTCCCGCTCATGCCAGGTCTAAAAAAGGATGGCGTGGGCAAGGAAAGGGATACAGTTATGGCCATCCAGATATTGGATACCACCGCCATACATTGACCGTATAACACCTCTGCACAGTGACCGTATAACAACGCCATACCGTGACCGGATAAAAGAGTATAAGAGGGCACAGTACAGGGAATGACTAGGGGTACTGCACAGGGTGTGGTAAGAGGGCACAATGCAGGGTATAAGGGGTCACAGTATGGGGTGAGCGGCACAGTACAGGGTGGGGGGCACAGTCACATACTTTGCTGAAAAAAATCCAGAAACTTAGGGACAATATCCCAACGGTTCATAGGACGAACGAGACACTTTCTTCTTCACTCTCAACCTTACCCTATTCCCTCACAGAATGTCAGCCCATCTCTGAGGAGAAAACAATTGAAATCATTGGAGCTCTTAGATCCTCCTCCTCGCCTCTAGACCCATGCCCGGTGGCCGTGGTGAAGTCTGCCGCGGTTGCAATGGCACCATACATTCGAGACATTATAAATAGTTCCTTTTCCAGCAGTCAGGTGTCGGCTATTCTGAAGCACGCAGTGGTAACACCCCTGCCTTAGAAACCGGCGCTACCTGTGACCGATCTGAGTAACCTTAGACCGATTTTGGGACTGCCATTCGCTACAAAGATAGGCGAGAGGGAGGTTGTTGCACAACTACAGGGATATTTGGAGGCCAATCACATTCTTGATGACTTCCAGTCCGACCCAGAAGGGGTACTGAGACTGCTCTGGTCAATGTCCAGGACGATCTTGGATGGTCTCATTTCTCCAGGACAGGGTACTTCACTCAGCCGATCTCCCACTGTCCTGTGGAGTACCACAAGGCTCGGCACTATCTCCAGTCTTGTTCAACATCTATTTGAGACCATTGGCCGACATTATCAGGAGCCACAATCTTCAGTTTCACGTTTTTGCGGATGATACACAACTGTACTTTAGGCTTGCCAAAGGAACAGTTGATCAAGTCGATCAGTCCGGATGTCTCTTGGAGATCGATCACTGGATGAGTGCCAATCATCTAAAGCTTAATGGCACCCAAACTGAATGTATTACATTCAGTGACCAGAAAATTACACCCTCAGCACCCCAATGGCCATTGTCTTTTGGACCTGTCCCTGAGACAGCCATCCAGGTCAGAGACTTGGGAGTGGTCTTGGACACCAGATTAACCCTGGCTCCTCAGATAAATCAGGTGGTTAGTACCTGCCACTACCAGCTGAAACTTCTGAGGAGGATCTTAAAATATATCAAATCCCCTCTCAGGAAAGCCTTGGTCGGAGCAGCGATCAGCAGTCGGTTGGACTATTGTAATGCCTAGTACATGGGACTCCTTAAGAAGAACTTGCATAGACTTCAACTTGTGACAAAAAAAAAAAACACAGATAAAAACATCCTGCACGATATGCTATACAAATGTGCGGATGTCCCTGGCCATATTATTGAAGAAAACCACAAAAATAAAATAATAATGCACTTAGTAAAGTAGATGCAAGCATTATATATGGACAAAGTCCTCACTCTGATATGATAATATCTGAGACACTTAGTCAATATATTTTGATCAAAACACATCTAAGCCCGCCTACCAATCGCCAAGGTGGTCTCTGGTCAGGTGGGTCCTACTCTAAACCTACCTAAGCCATTGGGCTTCTATGTTCAGGAGCGCAGATGCCGCACATATAGTGTGCTGCTCCTAGTCACCTCCATGTGCATGAAGCAACCAATGGGAGGAGGAGTAAGCACACCCATATGTACCACCTAATCAAGGCGCTCTATTGGATAGGAAGGGCAAAAGTGCAGAGGAATTCTACTCCCAAGATAAAATAGGTGCGCATTCACACTTGAAGGTGCCACTCCCTCAAGCAAGTACTACAGACAAAAAAAATCCACAGAAAAAAATAAGATAAAAACATCCTGCACGATATGATATACAAATGTACGGTTGTCCCTGGCCATATTATTGAAGAAAACCACAGAAATAAAATAATGAATTTAGTAAAGTAGATGCAAGCATTATATATGGACAAAGTCCTCACTCTGATATGATAATATCTGAGACACTTAGTCAATATATTTTGATCAAAACACATCTAAGCCCGCGTGGATTTTTCTGTGGATTTTTCTGTCTGTAGTACTTGCTTGAGGGAGTGGCACCTTCAAGTGTGAATGTGCACCTATTTTATCTTGGGAGTAGCATTCCTCTGCACTTTTGCCCTTCCTATCCAATAGAGGGCCTTGATTAGGTTGTACATATGGGTGTGCTTGCTCCTCCTCCCATTGGTTGCTTGATGCACATGGAGGTGACTAGGAGCAGCACACCATATGTGCGGCGTCTGCGCTCCTGAACATAGAAGCCCAATGGCTTAGGTAGGTTTAGCGTAGGACCCGCCTGACCTGAGACCACCTTGGCGATTGGTAGGCGGGATTAGATGTGTTTTGATCAGAATATATGGACTAAGTGTCTCAGATATTATCATATCAGAGTGAGGACTTTGTCCATATATAATGCTTGCATCTACTTTACTAAGTGCATTATTATCTTATTTCTGTGGTAGACTTCAACTTGTGCAGAATGCCGCAGCGAGGCTACTAACGGGTGTTGCCCGCCGAGAGCATATCACTCCCTCTCCTCTTAATGCCTTGCACTGGCTCCCCATCCAACAATGGGTGATGTTCAAGATTGGATGCTTCATGCATAGGGTATTCCATGGTGTGGGGCCCTTGTACCTGCAACGTAAATTCACCAGGTACGCCCCGTTGAGGATATTGAGGTCTAGTAACTCTGCAAATTTTAACATCCCGCAAGGTAACAAGATCAGACGTGGAGGTAGATGCTTTTCGGCTAAAGGGGATAGATTTTGGAACCACCTACCTCTGGCCCTGAAAATGATTCCCAGTCTTCTCTCATTCAGACGTGCACTGAAACCCTTACTTTTCAAACAGGCGATTGATCTTCCTATATAACACTTGTTTTTGGTTCATATAATTTTGGGGTTTTTCCTAAATCTTAGTCTATAAATTCACGGTTGGTAATGCCCCTTCTCTTTTAAAGATACCTTTTCCTCACGTTTATTAATTTGTTCTCTTCACATTCTCTATATCTTGTCTAAACCCTTTGAACCTTGAGATCCCCCTACCGTCCCTCCCTTTTTCTTGATTCTCCATTTGCTATGTGCTAGGAAATTGGTCTCTGGAATAGGTGCCTTATTCTCTAGGCCTTTGCGGCCCATGGCAAAGTGTCATGCCTTCTTCTTTTTCCTCCCTTGTTGAATCAGCCAGCTAAGCGCATCGAGGTCCTAAGGGTAAGACTGCGTGTACATAAGACTATACATCATCATCATCATCATCATCACCACATGACCTGTGACATTAGAAGGTCCTTATGGTGAATGCAGTTCATACGCCACCATAATGAGAGGCAGAGGAGTGAGACAAGGGTGCGATTATGTAGCTAGAGATAAAAAATGTAACTGTTGGCCAGTACAGGCCCCAAAAATTGGCAATAGGCATTCACCTGACAGCAAAGAACTTTGGATTCTGTGGCTGGAGGTACATTAGGCTTTCACGGGATAAATATGTAACTGTGAGCCAGTACAGGCCCCAAAAGTTTGCCAATAGCCATTACCTGACGGATACAGGATGGATAGGTCCTGTCATGGGCCTGGAGCACAGCGTGTGTGCGGTGAAGATCATGTATGGGTGTGGAGAGCGGCCGTACCCATTACTCCTCACAGAGAAGAGGAGGATGAGATAGCCGCTGATAAACACCATCACTACTAGTGCCCTCTGGCGTGTAGGAATCATCACACGGCTAGGCTGGCTGTGTAGCCGCAGTGTTCTGAAACTGACTCAATATGCTTTAATAAATTGTTGACTACCGATGCAGGCGTCGTGTCTACTTAATTTATCAATCAATTTAAGTCAAATTACATTAAATAAATTAATCTAATAATATATCAAATCATTAAAATAAATATTAAAATAAAAGCTTTAATTAAAAAGTAATATATACATTAATAATAAGATTTAATAATTCATCAATAATTTTATAATTCATAATTCATACACAACAATAAATACAAATTAGACAAATTTCATATTTATATATTAGAAATTTTTAATTAAGTAAATATATAAATATTTAAAAAATTAAAAAAAAAAACAACATAGTTTAGGAGGGAGAGACAAGGAGAGGGATGGACAAGGGACCCTTCAACGGCCTGAACTGACAGTGGGGGCCAAGAAATCACTGCCGATCCAGGACTCCTTCATTTAAATGAATGTAAGTCTGTCCACTGAGTCTGTGGACAGACGGGTCCGCTTGTCCGTGACCACCCCACCTGCCGCGCTGAAAGTCCGCTCAGACAGTACGCTGGAGGGGGGGCAAGATAGTAACTCCAGCGCATACTGAGCGAGCTCGCGGCAGGTGTCCAGCCTGGCGACCCAGTACTCCATGGGGTCGTCGGAAGCACCAAAGGACCCCATGTAGTCTGCCACCATACGGGCCAGCCGCTGGTGGTGACTGCTGCTGCTGCTACTGGGTCGTGCAGACTGGTAGAACGACCTCATCTCACCCATAAGGTCACCTGCTCGGCTGGTGCTGCTAGTGCCAGCCACCTGCTGGGTGAGATGGGCGAGGATAACTGGAGCGTGAGGCCGAGGGTTGGCCTGCTCCAGCCGCTTGATCAGACAGGCCCGCAGTTGATCCATCCGGGCCTGTCTACAGCTGGCTGGGATGAACTGCTCCAGTTTCCCCTTGCAGCGAGGGTCTAAAAGGGTGGCCAACCAATAATCTTCCCTCTCCTTGATTATCTTGATCCGGGGGTCCCTCCGGAGGCATCGAAGCATGTGGGCAGCCATAGGGAAGAGGACAGCCCACTGTGACTGTTCATGGCTGCCCAGGACCATGACCTCTTGGTCCTCCTGCTGCTGTTGCTGATGCTCCCGGTCGGAGCTGCCCCACCCCCGGACTAACGGTGCCCCCAACACTGTCTCTCCCTCCTGACCAGGCCCAGACTCCTGGACGTCCACATCATCCTCCTCCTCCTCCTCCTCCTCCTCCTCCTCGTCCTGGTCCTGGTCCTGGTAAAGCATTTCCTCCTCTTGCTCCACCAAGGCACTCTCCCCAGCCTCGAGCAGGCAATCTAGTGTCCTGTCCAGCAGGAACACTATGGGGAGCACGTCATTGAGGCCGACATGCTCCCCGATAACCATCTTGGTCGCCTGCTCAAATGGGGCCAACACGTGGCAGACCTGCTGTATCTGCCCCCACTCCGCATTAGTGATGTATGGGAGTGGGTGTGCTGGCCCTGGAGTGCCTTGGTCCAGCAGGTATTCCCTCACCGCCCTTCGCTGCTCCCACAACCTCTCCAGCATGTGGAGTGTGGAGTTCCACCGCGTCATACTGTCGACAATCAGCCTGTGAGGTGGCAGGCTGTTGTCCCGCTGCAGTCTGGACAGGGACGCGGCAGCAGTTGGGGAGCGTCTAAAGTGGCTGGCATTCCCCTGTACCCTTGGCACAATGTCACTCAATCCTTCGTATGTTCTGAGGAATTTCTGCACAACTAGGTTGAGGACATGTGCCATGCAGGGTACGTGGGTAAGACTGCCAGCATGGAGGGCGGCGAGGAGGTTGCTGCCGTTGTCACAGACAACCATACCTGCCTGGAGCCTTCTGGGTGTCAGCCACTTCTGGACCTGAGCCTGTAGTGCGGCCAGAACATCAGGTCCATTGTGTCTCCGATCCCCTAAGCTCACAAGCTGGAGCACGGCCTGGCAGCGGACGTGCACCACACTTGCGTAGCTACGGGGACGCTTGCTGGGGGGCTCAGCAGCAGTGGAGACAGTGGCTTGTGGGGGGAGAGCAGCAGTTCTCCCCTGGACACCACCACAGAGTCAGATGCCGCTGATCCCTCTCCGGCACCTCGGAGGGATACCCAATGGGCAGTAAAGCTGATATAGCATCCCTGCCCATGCCTGCTGGTCCAAGCATCCATTGTCAGATGCACCCTGTCACTGACAGCATGATCCAGCGACGGGGATACATTCTGCACAATGTGCTGGTGTAGGGCAGGGACGCCAGTCCTGGCAAAGAAATGGCGGCTGGGGACACGCCATCTGGGTTGTGCCTGCTCCAACATCTGCCGGAATGGGTTGCTGTCCACAAGATTGAAGGGCAGCAGATGTTGGGCGATAACCCTTGCCAGGAGCCCATTGAGTAAACGAACGCGTCTGTCCCCGGGGGCATAGGGCGCGGTGCGTTCAAAAAGGTCAGCAACCGCGGGCTGGCGCCGGACGGCAGTGGAGGACATAGAGTAGGGTGCGGTGGAGGCAGAGGTCTGGCTGCCGGTACCAGTACCTCTAGGAGAGGGAGCGAGAACGCCTTGTTGGAAGTGGTTGGGGTGGCTGCAGAACAGTGGCAGGAGCTGCTGTCCCCTGCGCACTGCTGGTGGCGCCACTGCTGTGACCACCCCGCATCTGTTCCCACTCCCGCCAGTGGTTGACTCGTATGTGCTGGGTGAGGGCAGTGGTACCCAGCCGAGCCGCAGACCTTCCTCTCCTCACCCTGGCATGGCACAGATTACAAATGCCAATTGTGGCATCATCTGGTGCCAGGGTGAAATAAGCCCAAACAGGCGACTTACGCACCACCCTCCTGTCAGATGGGGCGGTGCTGACTTGCACCTGCTTGGGCTCGGTGCGGACAGGTGGAGGTGGCTGCTGCTGCCTCCTCCTACTGCCATTACCAGTCGAGCCCCTGACTCTAGGCTCACTGGCAACCTGTCGCACCATTTGCCTCTGGTGCCTACCTTCCTCCTCATCAGTGCTTCTGATGCCTGACAAGGGAGGTGGCACCCATTCTCTATCATCCTCCTCTTCGTCCCCCGATATGTCAGACACAGGGCCAACCAGTGGTGGACCGAGGGGGAACAGCAGAAGTGTCCCTCTCACTGTCGCCATCAAACAGGAGCAGGGACGATTCTTGGGGGCTGGGGGTTGGTCCTACAGGAGACAAACTGCTTCTGCTGCTACTCGGAGCCGGGGCAGAGGACTTTGTGGCACTGGCTTGTGCCACGAGAGACATAACTTCCTCGGCATCCTGAGATGTAATTCTCCTGCTGCCAGTTGCAAAAAAAATCGCGAATAAGGAGGACGCCCCTGGCACCTGCATCCTCACCTCGGTGGGTAGAGGAGCGGCCCCGTGCTGGCAGCTGTCCAGCACTGGGACTAACTACTCTCCTACCCCTGCTGCTTGATCATGAAGACCTCTTTTTTTTTTTTTTTTTTTTTATACAAAAATTAAATTATATAAAGTGAATTAGGGAAAGGTTTATTGGGATGGGGACTGTGGTACAATAAATAAATCAAAGAAAATAATTTATTTATTTTTTTAAACTAACAAAAGGACATAGATAGAGTTGAGCGAACACCTGGATGTTCGGGTTCGAGAAGTTCGGCCGAACATCCCGGAAATGTTCGGGTTCGGGATCCGAACCCGATCCGAACTTCGTCCCGAACCCGAACCCCATTGAAGTCAATGGGGACCCGAACTTTTCGGCACTAAAAAGGCTGTAAAACAGCCCAGGAAAGAGCTAGAGGGCTGCAAAAGGCAGCAACATGTAGGTAAATCCCCTGCAAACAAATGTGGATAGGGAAATGAATTAAAATAAAAATTAAATAAATAAAAATTAACCAAAATCAATTGGAGAGAGGTTCCATAGCAGAGAATCTGGCTTCCCGTCACCCACCACTGGAACAGTCCATTCTCAGATATTTAGGCCCCGGCACCCAGGCAGAGGAGAGAGGTCCCGTAACAGAGAATCTGTCTTCATGTCAGCAGAGAATTAGTCTGCATGTCATAGCAGAGAATGAGGCTTCACGTCAGCCACCACTGCAACAGTCCATTGGCATATATTTAGGCCCAGCACCCAGGCAGATGAGGGAGGTCCCGTAACAGAGAATCTGTCTTCATGTCAGCAGAGAATTAGTCTGCATGTCATAGCAGAGAATGAGGCTTCACGTCAGCCACCACTGCAACAGTCCATTGGCATATATTTAGGCCTAGCACACAGGCAGAGGAGAGAGGTCCCGTAACAGACAATCTGGCTTCATGTCAGCAGAGAATCAGTCTGCATGTCATAGCAGAGAATGAGGCTTCACGTCACCCACCACTGCAACAGTCCATTGGCATATATTTAGGCCTAGCACACAGGCAGAGCAGAGAGGTCCCGTAACAGACAATCTGGCTTCATGACAGCAGAGAATCAGTCTGCATGTCATAGCAGAGAATGAGGCTTCACGTCACCCACCACTGCAACAGTCCATTGGCATATATTTAGGCCTAGCACACAGGCAGAGCAGAGAGGTCCCGTAACAGACGATCTGGCTTCATGTCAGCAGAGAATCAGTCTGCATGTCATAGCAGAGAATGAGGCTTCACGTCAGCCACCACTGCAACAGTCCATTGGCATATATTTAGGCCCAGCACCCAGGCAGAGGAGGGAGGTCCCGTAACAGAGAATCTGTCTTCATGTCAGCAGAGAATTAGTCTGCATGTCATAGCAGAGAATGAGGCTTCACGTCAGCCACCACTGCAACAGTCCATTGGCATATATTTAGGCCTAGCACACAGGCAGAGCAGAGAGGTCCCGTAACAGACAATCTGGCTTCATGACAGCAGAGAATCAGTCTGCATGTCATAGCAGAGAATGAGGCTTCACGTCACCCACCATGTCCGACCATGTCCACGACCATGTCCACGTCCGCGTCCCTTACTAGATGTTTTTCTCATTGTTATGGTTCACCACAACAACAAATATATTATTTGGCCCAATGTATTGTATTCAAATTCAGCGGGATATAAATTTGAGGCCTAGTATTTAGGCGCTGGGTGACCGGTATGGATTTAGTGACAGAATTAGACTTGGAAATGCACAGAAGCGTGTGTGTGTGAAGTTATTCTGAATGACCCAATGTGCACCTTGAATATTATATACCCTTTTAGGGATAGATTTCAAATAGCTCTGATATAGCAGAAACCACTAAATTATGAAATTGCTAAATTGGGAATTGTATTTCAACCCAGAACAAAAAATGTGCTTTGACGGACACTAAATAACTTTCCCAGCCACAACAGGACAGCGGTAACGAGAGATTTAGCAGGATATAAATTTGAGGCCTAGTATTTAGGCGCTGGGTGACAGGTATGGGTTTAGTGCCAGAATTAGACTTGGAAATACACAGTAGCGGGTGTGTGTGAAGTTATTCTGAATGACCCAATGTGCACCTTGAATATTATATACCCTTTTAGGGATAGATTTCAAATAGCTCTGATATAGCAGAAACCACTAAATTATGAAATTGCTAAATTGGGAATTGTATTTCAACCCAGAACAAGAAATGTGCTTGAACGGACACTAAATAACTCGCCCAGCTACAGCACTAGGGACAGATTTAGCGGGATATAAATTTGAGGCCTAGTATTTAGGCGCTGGGTGACAGGTATGGGTTTAGTGCCAGAATTAGACTTGGAAATACACAGTAGCGGGTGTGTGTGAAGTTATTCTGAATGACCCAATGTGCACCTTGAATATTATATACCCTTTTAGGGATAGATTTCAAATAGCTCTGATATAGCAGAAACCACTAAATTATGAAATTGCTAAATTGGGAATTGTATTTCAACCCAGAACAAGAAATGTGCTTGAACGGACACTAAATAACTCGCCCAGCTACAGCACTAGGGACAGATTTAGCTGGATATAAATTTGAGGCCTAGTATTTAGGCGCTGGGTGACAGGTATGGGTTTAGTGCCAGAATTAGACTTGGAAATACACAGTAGCGGGTGTGTGTGAAGTTATTCTGAATGACCCAATGTGCACCTTGAATATTATATACCCTTTTAGGGATAGATTTCAAATAGCTCTGATATAGCAGAAACCACTAAATTATGAAATTGCTAAATTGGGAATTGTATTTCAACCCAGAACAAGAAATGTGCTTGAACGGACACTAAATAACTCGCCCAGCTACAGCACTAGGGACAGATTTAGCGGGATATAAATTTGAGGCCTAGTATTTAGGCGCTGGGTGACAGGTATGGGTTTAGTGCCAGAATTAGACTTGGAAATACACAGTAGCGGGTGTGTGTGAAGTTATTCTGAATGACCCAATGTGCACCTTGAATATTATATACCCTTTTAGGGATAGATTTCAAATAGCTCTGATATAGCAGAAACCACTAAATTATGAAATTGCTAAATTGGGAATTGTATTTCAACCCAGAACAAGAAATGTGCTTGAACGGACACTAAATAACTCGCCCAGCTACAGCACTAGGGACAGATTTAGCTGGATATAAATTTGAGGCCTAGTATTTAGGCGCTGGGTGACAGGTATGGGTTTAGTGCCAGAATTAGACTTGGAAATACACAGTAGCGGGTGTGTGTGAAGTTATTCTGAATGACCCAATGTGCACCTTGAATATTATATACCCTTTTAGGGATAGATTTCAAATAGCTCTGATATAGCAGAAACCACTAAATTATGAAATTGCTAAATTGGGAATTGTATTTCAACCCAGAACAAGAAATGTGCTTGAACGGACACTAAATAACTCGCCCAGCTACAGCACTAAGGACAGATTTAGCGGGATATAAATTTGAGGCCTAGTATTTAGGCGCTGGGTGACCGGTATGGATTTAGTGACAGAATTAGACTGGGATATGGCCAAAAAAATAAACAGACTATTGCTGGTTAAATGCACTTGGTGTGACAGCTTCACCCTGATGTAGGCTTTAGCCAAAAAACAACCACACCATTGAGGGTTAAATGCACTTGGTGACAGGCGCAGCTTGCCCCTGATTTAGTATATGGCCAAAAAATGAACAGACTATTGCTGGTTAAATGCACTTGGTGTGACAGCTTCACCCTGATGTAGGCTTTAGCCAAAAAACAACCACACCATTGAGGGTTAAATGCACTTGGTGACAGGCGCAGCTTGCCCCTGATTTTGTATATGGCCAAAAAATGAACAGACTATTGCTGGTTAAATGCACTTGGTGTGACAGCTTCACCCTGATGTAGGCTTTAGCCAAAAAACAACCACACCATTGAGGGTTAAATGCACTTGGTCGCAGCTTGTGCTGGCGCACCACAAGACACAAAATGGCCGCCGATCACCCCAGAAAAATGTGACTGACAAACGGTCTGGGCAGCCTAAAAACAGTGAGCAATTGAGGATCAGCAGCTCAATGATCCACAGCTGCAGATCGATCAGTTAATCAAGTCCTTTGGAGGAGTTAATCTGCCTAATCTCGCCCTACTGTCGCAGCCGCAACCTCTCCCTACGCTAATCAGAGCAGAGTGACGGGCGGCGCTATGTGACTCCAGCTTAAATAGAGGCTGGGTCACATGGTGCTCTGGCCAATCACAGCCATGCCAATAGTAGGCATGGCTGTGATGGCCTCTTGGGGCAAGTAGTATGACGCTTGTTGATTGGCTGCTTTGCAGCCTTTCAAAAAGCGCCAAGAAAGCGTCACAAAAGCGCGAAGAAAGCGACGAACACCGAACCCGAACCCGGACTTTTACGAAAATGTCCGGGTTCGGGTCCGTGTCACGGACACCCCAAAATTCGGTACGAACCCGAACTATACAGTTCGAGTTCGCTCATCCCTAGACATAGACACTGACGTTGACAATACACTTAGTAATAACAATACACCGAAAAACCAGTAAAAGAAAAAACACTAAAACTAATAAACTTTTTTTTTTTCTCTCTTTTTTTTTAACTAACAAAGGTAACAAAGGACGTAGACACCGACGCTGACAATACACTTAGTAATAACCAGTAAAGGAAAAAAACACTAAAACGAATAAACTTTTTTTTTTTTTTTAACTAACAAAGGATGTAGACACTGACACGACACAAACTAAACAGTAATAAACGAAAACTAATAAACTTTTTTTTTTTATTACAGACACTAAACTAGAAAACTAAAAGAAAAAAAAAAAAAAAAAACTAAAGCCTACACTATAACTACACTACACCCTGCACTAGAAACTATCTGCTAACTATTCACTTACCTAAATAAATGATATTTCTCCTAACTGTACCCTAATCTTTAACCTATCAGCTACACTAACCTACCCTATCTAACACTATCAGAATCAGTAATAAATTTAATGTAAAATTTGCTTTTAAAAAAGCAAAGCACTGCACAGTTCCAAGCTCCTCTCTCAATCACAACCACATGAAACTGCACAAAATGGCTGCCGTGACAAAATCTTATATAGTAATGGGGTGGGAAACTTTCTGATTGGTTGCTAGGGATGTTGCTAACCTGTTTGACTCCTTCTCATTGGCCCACAATCTAAAATAAGGGAGGGATTAGTGTCCTCACGAAAAGCCGATATTCGCAAGTGCGCTAATATAATCGCATTACGAAGATTCGCGCCTCAATCACTTACTCTGCAATATGAGTAAAATCTGAGCTTTTGGGAAACAATCTAGATACAGTGGGGGGTGATGACAGTAGTTTACAGAGTACAGATCAATGTAATCTGTACGGTGGAAACAAAAAAATAAAAATAATATACGAATATTCGTAAATTGAATTTTTTGGAAGTTCTAAAAATTCGCGAATATGGTGCTATACTATTTGAATGCAAAGCCCTTTGCCTCTCTGTTCTGGGACAAGTGCAGATATTCGCCTGTACGCTAATATAATCACCTTACGAAGATTCGCGCCTCAATCACTAATATATGAATGCAAAGCCCTTTGCCTCTCCGTTCTTGTACAAGTGCTGATATTCGCCTGTGCGCTAATATAATCGCATTACGAAGATTTGCGCCTCAATCACTTTCTCGGCAATGTGCGTAAGATCTGAGCTTTTGCACTTTTGGGAAAAAAATCTATGACAATTATATGTGTACTGTAATTTATTTAAAAAAATTAAAATAAAAAAAATTAGTTTTTACGAATATATAGCACTATATTCGAAATATTCGCGAAATTACGATATTCACGAAAAATATTCGCTTTTCGAATATTCGCGTTCAACACTAGTCACCAGAGGATACATAATACAGTGGTTATTGGGCCTCTTAATCTGTAACGGTCGCGTACACACACACACAGGGGGAAGGGAAGTGACCACTGCGCTCCACCCTTACCCCTGGCCCTGCCTACTTGCCTCGCGAGTCCTAATGACAGGGGACAACTGGACGGCAATCCCTAACTTGGAATAAGTGCAGGGATGACAGACAGACAAACAACAGGACGTGAACGGACCGAGTCAATACCAGGAAAGCTACAAAGTACAAAGGGAGCAAGCAGAGAATGGTCAGGAGAAGCCGGGGTCATAAATACCAGGAGAGCAGCAAAGTACACAAGGAGCAGGCAGAGGATCGTCAGGAATTCAGCAGGAGGTAAGTACGCCAGGAAAGACCAAATCACAGGTGGAACCTAAATTAACAGGCAACCTGTGGCCAGCAGGCTGCCTGTATTTATAGTGGGGAGTGAGGGTCATGTGACGTGGCCAGCGTCACATGACCGACAGACAAACCAGTCAAGCACCGAGTGATCAGCTCGGCGCTCAAGGCAGACTTAGGAGCAGGGAGCCACCCAGCTAGTAACGCCGCCCTGGGAATGAGGTCAAACACAGATCCTCATTCCCAAAGCTAAACAACAGGTCTGCGGGTAATGGGGGACCGAGTGCACCTTCGGAACCCTGTTACACTTCTATGTCCTCCCGTTTGGCCAAACAGTAGTTTACGACCACATATGGGGTGTTTCTGCAAACTACAGAATCAGGGCAACCCATATTGATTTTGTTTGGCAGTTAACCCTTGGTTTTTTTGTTGAAATTTTTTTTTATATTGGAAAATTTTCCCAAAAATCGAAATTCTTAAATTTTATGCCCATTTGCCATGAAGTCTTGTGGAAGACCTAACAGTTTGCAAAATCTGTTTTGAATACCTTGAGGGGTTTAGTTTGGATGGTTTCTATTATGTAAGCCTCACAAAGTGACTTCAGACCTGAACTGGTCCATAAAAAGTGGGATTTGGAAAATTTCAGAGAAATTTCAAAATTTGCTTCTAAACTTCTAAGCTATGTAACATCCCCAAAAAAATAAAATATCATTCCCAAAATGATACAAACATGAAGTAGACATATGGGGAATGTAAAGTCATCACAATTTTTGGGGGTATTACTATGTATTACAAAAGTAGAGAAACTGACACTTAGAAATTTGCAAATTTTTCAAATTTTTTAGTAAATTTGGTATTTTTTTATGCCCAAAAATTTACTTTTTTGTCCCAATTTTAGCAGTGTAATGAAGAATAATATGTGACAAAAAAACAATCTCAGAATGGCCTGGGTAAGTCAAAGCGTTTTAAAGTTATCAGCACTGAAATAGGGCTGTGTCCTTAAGGGGTTAAAGTATGCACATCCCTAAAATATCAGTGACATCCGGTGCACTTTTTCCGTAGACGAGTCACCTGCGGACAGTAAAATTATCCGCGCCACATCTCCTGTTTAAAGTGTGCGCATCCCTAAAATATCAGTGACATCCAGTGCACTTTTTCCATAGACGGTGTCCGCTGCGGACAGTTAAATTATCATTTTCACCTTAAGGACCAGGCCATTTTTTGCAAATCTGACCAGTCACTTTATGTGTGAATAACTTTAAAACACTTTTACTTATCCAGGCCATTCTGAGAATGCTTTTTCATCACATATTGTACTTCATGACACTGGTAAAATGGAGTAAAAAAATTATATTTTTATTTATAAAAAAATTACCAAATGTACCCAAAATTTGGAAAAATTAGCAAAGTTCCAAGTTTCAATTTCTCTACTTCTAAAATACATAGTAATACCTCCAAAAATTATTACTTTACATTCAAAAACCCACTTTTTAGGGACCAGTTCAGGTCTGAAGTCACTTTGTGAGGCTTAGATAATAGAAACCTGCCAAAAATGACCCCATTCTAGAAACTAAACCCCTCAAGGTATTTAAAACTGATTTTACAAAAGTCGTTAATCCTTTAGGTGTTCCACAAGACTTAATAGCAAATGGAGATAAAATTTAAGAATTAAATTTTTTGGGCAATTTTTCATTTTAATCTATTTTTTCCAGTAACAAAGCAAGGGTTAACAGCCAAACAAAACTCAATATTTATTGCCCTGATTCAATAGTTTGCAGAAACACCCCATATGAGGTCGTAAACTACTGTACGGGCACACGGTAGGGCGTAGAGGTAAAGGAGCGCCGTGTGGTTTTTTGAAGGCGGATTTTGCTGGACTGGTTTATTTACACCATGTCCCATTTGAAGCCCCCCTGATGCACCCCTACAGTAGAAACTTCATAAAATTGACCCCATCTAATAAACTACACTCTCAAGGTATTCACAACTGATTTTACAAACTTTGTTAACCCTTTAGGTGTTCCACAAGAGTTATTGGAAAATGGAGATTAAATTTCAGAATTTAAATTTTTGGGCAACTTGTCCATTTTAATCAATTTTTTCCAGTAACAAAGCAAGGGTTAACAGCCAAACAAATCTCAATATTTATTGCCTTGATTCTGTAGTTGGCAGAAACACCCCATATGTGGTCGTAAACTACTGTACGGGCACAGGGTAGGGCATAGATGGAAAGGAGAGCCATGTGGTTTTTGGAAGGCAGATTTTGATGGACTGATTTATTTACACCATGTTCCATTTAAAGCCCCCCTGATGCACCCCTAGAGTAAACTGCAGAATCATGGTAATAAATATTAAGTTTTGTTTGGCTGTTAACCCTTGCTTTATTACTGGAAGAAACTGATTAAAATGGAAAATGTGCCAAATAATAGCTGTTTTGGCACCATTTTTATTTAATTTTTTTGACCATGTTCATCTGAGGAGTTAGATCAAGGATAGAGTTGAGCGAACACCTGGATGTTCGGGTTCGAGAAGTTCGGCCGAACTTTTCGGCACTAAAAAGCACTAAAAAGCCTGTAAAACAGCCCAGGAAAGGGCTAGAGGGCTGCAAAAGGCAGCAACATGTAGGTAAATCCCCTGCAAACAAATGTGGATAGGGAAATGAATTAAAATAAAATAAAAATTAACCAATATCAATTGGAGAGAGGTCCCATAGCAGAGAATCTGGCTTCACGTCACCCACCACTGAAACAGTCCATTGTCATATATTTAGGGCCGGCACCCAGGCAGAGGAGAGAGGTCCCATAACAGAGAATCTGGCTTCATGTCAGCAGAGAATCAGTCTTCATGTCATAGCAGAGAATTATGCTTTACGTCACCCAACACTGGAACAGTCCATTGTCAGATATTTAGGCCCAGGCACCCAGGCAGAGGAGAGAGGTCCCATAACAAAAAATCTGGCTTCATGTCAGCAGAGAATCAGTGTCAGGGATCGAACCAGGAGACTCCAGCATCCTAGGCTGTAGCCTTGCTCACTAGACCACAGAGCTTCCTGGACAGTTTCTGTTACTTTTTTGAACCACCTCCTTGACCTGAATGTTCCTGCTTTTGGTTTGACCAATCAGATCTGTGTACGCCCTATTTAAGGAAGACAATGTCACTTCCTCCCTTGCCAGATTATTGAGCTATCTCAGCCGTAGTCTTGCTTCAGCCTCTCAGTATTTTGTCTGCTAACCTGCTCGTGTACCGAACTCTGCCTCCATCGACTACTCTCCTGCCTCATCCTGAATCCTTGCACCTGCCATCTCGTGTACCGAACTCTGCCTCCATTGACTACTCTCCTGCCTCATCCTGAATCCTTGTACCTGCCATCCCGTGTACCAACCCAGGACTGCCTGACTACTCTCTTGCCTTCCTCGTTCTTCGGCACTCATCTACCACGTGCACCTTATCGGGTCCATTGAGCCACCGCCATTCCTGCATATCGGGATCATTCATCCATTCCGTTTCCACGCTCCTCTGTTCCTGTGTCGCTGCCATTGGACTCCTTCCCCTCTTCGAGTAACCTCTACAAGCAATTGTGCAGGTAACCCTAACAGAATAATCTGGCCTCAAAAATGGAGTCCGCAGTGACGCTCCTGAAAAAACAAGTTATAGAGCTACAAGAATTCGGAACCACTTATCAGGAAAAGTTTTCCTAGTTACAAAGTGTGGTACAAGATCAACAAGGGGAAATAATCGCCCTACAGAGACAACTCCTGGAGGGGCAGGCCCCAGCTGGAGATACTCGCATGCCGCTCCCAGCAAGGTTTAATGGAGATCGACGCCAATTCCGAGGTTTTATGAACCAATGTCGAATCTATTTTGAAATGAATCCAGCCCGGTTCACTACTGGAAAGATGAAGGTATTGTTCATAATCAATCTTTTGTCTGATGAGGCTCTCGCATGGGCATCTCCTTACGTGGAGACCGACAGCAGCCTTCTGCGGGATCTGGAGACCTTCATCTCTGCCATAAGTCAGATGTTTGATGATCCTAATCGTTGTACTACTGCGGAACTAAAACTACATAATCTACGCCAAGGAAACCGTTCAGTGGCCGTTTTCACAGCCGAATTCCGCCGCTGGGTGACCGACACCACCTGGAATCATGCCGCCCAAAAGAGTCAGTTCCGGCGGGGGTTGTCTGAGCAAATGAAAGATGAACTTGCTAGGACAGATATTCCAGAAGACTTTGAAGACTTCATTAAACTTTGTATCAGAGTCGATCAGAGACTTACTGAAAGGAGAAGGGAGAAAGAATGGGCGCATGAAAACCGACCCACCTATTTTTTCAGACCATCAGCTCCCCGTAATCCTGAACCTGCACCGGAACCTATGCAAATCGATGCATTACGGAGATCCATAACTGTAGCGGAAAAGGAAAGACGCATCTCAGAAGATCTTTGTCTCTACTGCGGAAAACCGGGACATTATGCTATCGACTGCCCTAGAAGGGTCCGTAGAATAAACGCGGTCAGAGAGATAGAAGAACAATTGGAATCAGAAAATCCATACTCCATACACTCTGAAATAAACTCTATTTCCCCTATTGCTTGGAAGAAAGACCAAACTACTATCCCCGAGTCTCATTTCATGGTACCCATTCAGATCTTCACCTCTGAACTCGAAATCTCCTGCTCTGCTATGCTGGACTCTGGGGCCGGGGGCAATTTTATGGACTTAACATTTGCACAAAAAAACCATATCCCACTATTAAAGAGAACAACACCATTGGATATGGAGACTGTGGACGGCTCACCTCTTTCCTCAGGTCCAGTTACGCAAGAAACGGTAAAGCTCCAAATGCGCATCAACACGGATCACCTTGAGGACATCCATTTTTCTTTGATCTCTTCACCAAAATTTCCCATAATCTTGGGGATCCCATGGTTGGCGATTCATAATCCATCCATTGACTGGGAAAATCATGTACTACACTTCCCGTCGGAATTCTGTCAGTGTAATTGCCTGCAAGACACTCAGTCTTCAACTCCAGCGATCCCTCTGGTTCCGGAACAGTCTACAAGTGAGTTATTACCTCTGCCGTACAAGGATTTTCAGGATGTTGGCGACAAGAAAAATGCAGATAAGCTTCCTCCTCACCGTTCTTACGACTGTCCGATTGAACTATTACTGGGAGCGGAAATACAGTTTGGCTGCATTTATCCGCTTTCTGATCCTGAATTGAAGGCTTTGAAAAAATATCTAGATGAAGATCTAAAAAAGGGGTTTATCCGACCCTCCACCTCTCCAGCTGGTGCTCCTTTTTTCTTTGTAGAAAAGAAAGATTCCTCTTTACGCCCCTGTATAGACTACCGGAAACTTAATAGTATCACTGTAAAAAATCGTTATCCCCTTCCTTTAATATCTGAACTTCTCGAAAGACTGCGCACTGCCAGAATATTTACGAAACTCGATCTCAGAGGAGCATATAACCTGGTCCGTATTCGTCCGGGTGATGAATGGAAGACTGCTTTCCGAACTAGGTATGGACATTTTGAATACCTCGTTATGCCTTTCGGACTGTGTAATGCGCCAGCTACATTTCAACACTTTGTTAATGATGTGTTCCGGGACATGTTGGATCAGTTCGTAATAATATACTTGGACGACATTCTAATTTTTTCTGAAAGTCTGGAGCAACATCGTATGGATGTCTGCAAGGTTCTACAGAGACTTCGAGAACACCAACTCTACATTAAACTTGAGAAATGCGAATTTGAAAAAACAACTGTTCAGTTTTTGGGATACATCATTTCTCCGAAGGGCCTAGAGATGGACCCCAGCAAGATTAGAGCTGTAACGGAGTGGCCTACTCCCAGAAATGTAAAAGACATACAAAGATTCATCGGTTTTGCCAATTTCTACAGGAGATTTATCCGGAATTTCTCCAGGGTCATCAAACCAATCACACAACTTACAAAGAAAACCGTACACTTTACCTGGACTCCCGAGGCACAAGACGCATTTAGTCAACTAAAGACTCTGTTCACAGGCACACCAATACTAATCCATCCAGATCCAGAACTACCATTCACGGTAGAAGTGGATGCATCTGATTCAGCAATGGGGGCGGTTTTGTCACAACGTACAGGAGATAAAGAGTTGCTTCACCCTTGTGCCTATTTTTCTCGCCAAATGTCCCCAGCCGAGAAAAATTACGACATCGGGAATAAGGAACTACTTGCAATCAAGGAAGCTTTCTCGGAGTGGAGACACCTTTTGGAGGGGGCCACCATTCCCGTAACCGTCTTGACTGATCACAAGAACCTTGAGTTTCTGCATAACGCCAAAAGATTATCCTCCAGACAGGCCAGATGGAGCCTGTTCTTTTCTCGTTTTAACTTTATTATTACCTACCGTCCAGGTTCTAAGAACGGCAAAGCAGACGCGCTGTCCAGAATGTTCTCTGACTCCTCCCAAGAAAATAAGAATCAGACCACGATCCTGCCTGAAAGAAACTTCTTGGGGGCCACCCATTCGGGGGATTTATGGAAACTAATTAAAGACGGATATCAGAGTGACTCTTTCCTTAGCCACCCCACTAGTGAGGTTAACCTTCACTTCCAGGATGGTTATTGGATCAAACCGGATCATCAACTATATGTTCCCGAAATAGCTCGACTTGAAGTCCTTAAACTGGCTCATGATTCCAAGTTGGCCGGTCACTTGGGCATAAAAAAAACTCAAGAACTGTTATCTCGTTCCTTCTGGTGGCCCAATTGTAAAGGGGATGTGAAAAGGTATGTTTCTTCATGTTTGACCTGTGCGCATTACAAGACACCACGTTCTTCCCCTCTGGGATTATTACAACCACTTCCGGTTCCATCTCGCCCTTGGGGCTCAGTCTCAATGGACTTCGTGGTCGATTTACCTCCTTCTCAAGGAATGAATACTATCCTTGTTGTCATAGACCGTCTTACCAAGATGGCACACTTCATACCTTTCAAAGGAATACCATCTGCAAAACAGACAGCAGAACTCATGATCCGTGAAGTGTTCCGGCTACACGGGATTCCAGACAACGTGGTCTCTGATCGTGGGGTACAGTTCACGTCCAAATTCTGGAAAAACTTCTGTTCTGCCCTTGGAATCAAAGTAAATTTGTCATCAGCTTTTCACCCACAATCTAATGGTCAGACTGAAAGAACTAATCAAACCCTCGAACAGTATCTACGCTGTTTTATTACCCATTTACAAGATGACTGGATGGAACATCTCTCCACCGCAGAATTTGCATACAATAACTCGGAACACAGTTCGACTTCTTTCAGCCCGTTCTACGCAAACACAGGCCTCCATCCAGTCTTCATTCCCCATCAGCCAATCACCACGGCCCTCCCAGCAGTAACCGAACGGTTAACTAACCTGCAGGAGGTACAGGGAAAAATCATGGAGAATTTACACGAGGCCCAAAGACGCTCCAAACAAGCTGCGGACAAACACCGTAGACCAGAACCCGTTTTTCATATTGGGGACAAAGTGTGGCTGTCTACAAAAAATATTAAGCTGAGAGTCCCTTCTCAAAAACTGGGTCAAAAATACATTGGACCATATCAGATTTCGGCTCAAATTAATGATGTCACATTTAAACTCAAACTCCCGGATTCGCTCAAGATACATCCGGTCTTCCATTGTTCACTCTTCAAACCATTTGTCGAGAATACTTTCCCTGATTGCTTTTTGATGCCACCCCCACCAGTCAGGGTGCATAGAGAAGAGGAGTTTGTTGTAGAAAAGATCCTGGACTCTAGAATTTGTCGAAGAAAACTGCAGTATTTGATCCGTTGGAAGGGTTATGGTCCTGATGAGGACTCGTGGGAACCCAAGGAGAATGTACACGCTCCCAGACTGGTCAGTGAGTTTCATCGGCAATACCCCGACAGGCCTATCTTGGAGATGCCCAGAGGTCATCGTGGAGGAGAGGGAGTACTGTCAGGGATCGAACCGGGAGACTCCAGCGTCCTAGGCTGTAGCCTTGCTCACTAGACCACAGAGCTTCCTGGACAGTTTCTGTTACTTTTTTGAACCACCTCCTTGACCTGAATGTTCCTGCTTTTGGTTTGACCAATCAGATCTGTGTACGCCCTATTTAAGGAAGACCATGTCACTTCCTCCCTTGCCAGATTATTGAGCTATCTCAGCCGTAGTCTTGCTTCAGCCTCTCAGTATTTTGTCTGCTAACCTGCTCGTGTACCGAACTCTGCCTCCATCGACTACTCTCCTGCCTCATCCTGAATCCTTGCACCTGCCATCTCGTGTACCGAACTCTGCCTCCATTGACTACTCTCCTGCCTCATCCTGAATCCTTGTACCTGCCATCCCGTGTACCGACCCAGGACTGCCTGACTACTCTCTTGCATTCCTCGTTCTTCGGCACTCATCTACCACGTGCACCTTATCGGGTCCATTGAGCCACCGCCATTCCTGCATATCGGGATCATTCATCCATTCCGTTTCCACGCTCCTCTGTTCCTGTGTCGCTGCCATTGGACTCCTTCCCCTCTTCGAGTAACCTCTACAAGCAATTGTGCAGGTAACCCTAACAATCAGTCTTCATGTCATAGCAGAGAATCAGGCTTCACGTCACCCACCACTGTAACAGTCCATTGTCATATATTTAGGCCCCGGCACCCAGGCAGAGGAGAGAGGTCCCATAACAGAGAATCTGGCTTCATGTCAGCAGAGAATCTGTCTGCATGTCATAGCAGAGAATCAGGCTTCACATCACCCAACACTGGAACAGTCCATTGGCATATATTTAGGCCCAGGCACCCAGGCAGAGAAGAGAGATCCCGTAACATAGAATCTGGCTTCATGTCAGCAGAGAATCAGGCTTCACGTCACCCACCACTGTAAGAGTCCATCTACAAAAGCAATGTGCAGGTTAACCCTACAACTCAGTCTATGTCCTAGCAGGAATCAGGCTTCACGTCACCCCCACTGTAAACAGTCCATTGTCATATATTTAGGCCCCGGCACCCAGGCCAGAGGAGAGAGGTCCCATAACAGAGAACTGGCTTCATGTCAGCAGAGAATCTGTCTGCATGTCATAGCAGCGAATCAGGCTTCACATCACCCAACACTGGAACAGTCCATTGGCATATATTTAGGCCCAGGCACCCAGGCAGAGAAGAGAGATCCCGTAACATAGAATCTGGCTTCATGTCAGCAGAGAACAGGCTTCACGTCACCCACACTGTAAGAGTCCATTTTCATAAATTTAGGCCCAGGCACCCAGGCAGAGAAGAGAGATCCCGTAACATAGAATCTGGCTTCATGTCAGCAGAGAATCAGGCTTCACGTCACCCACCACTGTAAGAGTCCATTGTCATATATTTAGGCCCCGGCACCCAGGCAGAGGAGAGAGGTCCCTTAACAGAGAATCTGGCTTCATGTCAGCAGAGAATCAGTCTTCATGTCTGAAAGGGATTTTCATAATCTTACTTTTGATACATCACAGATTAGACACATATATTATACAAGCCTCCTGTCTTGTGAAATGCAGCACATCGAATTAGCACATATCACACCCTGCCAGTGCTGGACACAATAGCAGCCTTCCTGACCAAAAGGCTATTTAACATCTCACCTCACATACATTGACAGGAACCGGTGATTTCCTATTTAACTTGTTAGCATGGAGAGAGAAACCTGTTCAATGTAAAATAACCCTTTCATGTATTGTATATAGCAGATGTCAGCATTGTTTAGCAAAGTTTCAACTGTATATTTATAAACACATGTTGCCCAATGCCTGCTGAGGATTGGTGCAATTGGATCTGGAAGGACACTATGTTCCCACCCCCAACAAGCCCTATAAACTATGTGCTGGGAGAATAAAGATTTCAGATATTGACAACCTATGTTGAGTCAGGGCTGTCTTTTCTCTCTGATCAGAAGCAAATGGGATATTCGTTGCACCGGGAAATAGTCATGGGTATGAGGTCTGATGCCTCCATATAACCATCATAAACCTGCCTAGAAAAATAGCTAACAATGTCATAGCAGAGAATCATGCTTTACGTCACCCAACACTGGAACAGTCCATGGTCAGATATTTAGGCTCAGGCACCCAGGCAGAGGAGAGAGGTCCCGTAACAGAGAATCTGGCTTCATGTCAGCAGAGAATTAGTCTTTGTCACGAGGGTATCGAGAACCACGCCTGACTCCGTTATACCCGGGGTCAGGAAGTCGCAGCGGTTGGCTGCACGCTCTATTTAAGATAGGGCTGTTTTCCTTACGGTAGCTTTCTGGGTTTGCTTTGCAAACCCTTTTGGCTCACTCAGGGATCCGTAGCTCCTTCTCCTCAGCTGTCCCTTGTCCAGCACTCCCAAACCTCCTTATATTCCTCTCTCACACTTCTCTGGTTGCCAGAGATAGAGCTTCCTGCCTGGACATCTATTCTTACCCACTGGAGCTGTGTTGTTGCGTTCTCTGATTGTTGATTCAGAACGCTACCCTCCGGATCCCTGTTGGACCTTTGTGGACTGCTGTGGTCGCCCACCTGGGTGTTTGTGTTTGTCTGTATTTGTCTGTCCTCTCCCTGGTGTTTCCCTCTTAGTGCAGTGGTGCGGACTAGCGATCCCACCGGCCCGTTCACTATCTAGGGCTCATTTCAGGGAAAGCCAGGGTTTAGGCACGTGATCGCCGCACGGGTGAGGAACCCGTCTAGGGACGTCAGGGCAGTCAGGTGCCAGCCGCAAGGTGAGTTAGGGGTCACCACCTTTCCCTCTCCCTTGGGCAGGGCTTTCCCTGTTTTCCTCCCTGTGCGTGACGTCGGTCATTACAGTCTTTATGTCATAGCAGAGAATCATGCTTCACGTCACCCAACATTGGAACAGTCCATTGTCCTATA
This sequence comes from Bufo gargarizans, assembly GCF_014858855.1. Lineage (NCBI taxonomy): Eukaryota > Metazoa > Chordata > Amphibia > Anura > Bufonidae > Bufo > Bufo gargarizans. The sequence goes on from NW_025334531.1 coordinate 222,998, forward strand.
TTTAGGCCCTGGCACCCAGGCAGAGGAGAGAGGTCCCATAACAGAGAATCTGGCTTCATGTCAGCAGAGAATCAGTCTGCATGTCATAGCAGAGAATCATGCTTTACGTCACCCAACACTGGAACAGTCCATTGGCATATATTTAGGCCCCGGCACCCAGGCAGAGGAGAGATTCATTCAACTTTGGGTTGCCCCGCAATATAATGGTAAAATGAAAATAAAATTGAATGAGGAAGTGCCCTTGAGTACAATAATATATGTAGGTAGAGGTACCGGCTCATTATTTCTGTAGATAGTATATATATCCACTTGCTCGGTGTCTTAGTTTTTTTCAAACTCCTTTGCAGGTACATAGATATAATACAGAGATTCAGACTCCAGCACTCACTTTTTTTGAAGTGTCAGGTTCTCCAGCTTTATTTATCAAAGGTGCACAGATAATACAAGGCTCAATTCTCTCTGGTGTAGGCTGTTGACGCGTTTCGAAAGGTTCTTATTCGTAACAGTAGTATGCGTATGGTGTTCTCAGGTATATATATAGGAGCTTAAGTGTGTGTAATCAGCGCTGTAAACCCTCCCACTTCTGACCAGAGCATATGGGGGGAGAGGGAATAGCATGAGATAATGCTAGTTCCACCTCTTTGCGCAACACCTGTCCCTCATAGATATCACCTGGAGCACCAAATTCAATCCACTTTAGTATTTGACTTACAGAGATTTGCATAGAAGTGTTTTAATAAACAAGCATGTTCCAATATGTATCAATTGGCTTTTTCTAACATAATAAAATTATTATTATCATGTGACATGCAAATAAAATCGTGAAAATAAAATAAAGCAGCAGTGTGAAAGAAAACCCTGCTTTTTGATCTACTTCATTAAATAGGTATCCATTCACATTGCTGTTGCGTTATTTGTATTTCTCACAGAATGCTACTAGCAGTAAATAAAGAGACATAGATATGCACAAACACATGCACAAGTAGGATATGCAGTCCTCATGGATAGGAGAGACAAAGGGAATTTTATTTTTAGTGGTTAGGGAATTAGTCAATAGAAGTGCATAATTTCTTTCCTCATATTTAAACCCTTGGGGTATCTTGTTTCCAATTTAAATATCCAATATGCTTCTCTTAAATTAACTTGATGTTTTATATTTCCTCCTCTTGTTTGGGTTTTAACTTGTTCTATAGCATACGTCTTCAGATATTTGGGGCTACGGTTATGTTTTTCTATAAAATGTCTGGCCACATTGGATATGTTGACATATGAGGGGTTTTCTATATAATTTAAATGTTCCAGAAATCCCCAGTATAAAAAACATTGGTGGCACAGTGGGAAGTGCCAATGAGGGTTAAAAAATAATTTAAAAAAATTAACTCACCTCCTCCAGTTGATCGCGTAGCTGCTGGTCTCCTGTTCTTTCTTCAGGACCTGTGGTGATGTCACTGAGCTCATCACATGGTCCATTTCCATGGTGATGTATCATGTGATGTATCATGTGATGAGCACAGTGATGTCACCACAGGTCCTTTGACAGGTCCTGAAGAAAGAACAGGAGACAATCAATTGGAGGAGGTGAGTTAATTTTTTATTTATTTTTTTAACCCTCATTGGCACTGCCCACTGCGCCACCAATGTTCATTATATTGAGGGGGGGCGCACTACGCCACCAATGTTTATTATATTGGGGAGCACACTGCGCCACCAATGTTTATCATACTGGGGTGATGGGGGGGCGCACTGCGCCACCAATGTTTATCATACTGGGGTGATGGGGGGGCGCACTGCACCACCAATGTTAATTATATTGACCTTCTACTATGCATTCTGTATTAAAGAATGCTATTATTTTCCCTTAGAACCATGTTATAAGGGAAAATAATACAGTTAATAGACTTTCATCCTAGCAACCATGAGTGAAAATCGCACCGCATCCGCACTTGCTTGCGGATGCTTGCGATTTTCACGCAGCCCCATTAGCTTCTATGGGGCCTGCGTTGCGTGAAAAACACACAACATAGAGCATGCTGCGATTTTCACGCAACGCACAAGTGATGTGTGAAAATCACCCCTCATGTGCACAGCCCCATAGAAGTGAATGGGTCCGGATTTAGTGCGGGTGCATTCCGGTATTTTGAATGCCAGATCCGGCACTAATACATTCCTATGGGAAAAAATGCTGGATCCGGCATTCAGGCAAATCTTCAGTTTTTTTTCGCCTGAGATATAACCGTAGCAGGCTGCGGTTTTATCTTTTGCCTGATCAGTCAAAATGACTGAACTGAAGATGTCCTGATGCATCCTGAACGGATTGCTCTCTATTCAGAATGCATGGGATATGCCTGATCAGTTCTTTTCCGATATTGAGCCCCTAGGACGGAACTGTATGCTGGAAAAGAAAAACACTAGTGTGAAAGTACCCTAAAATATTAAGTTTAAATCCCCTCTTTCCCAATTTTACATATAAAATATATAAAGAATAAATAAAGATATTACATAGCGCTGTCCAAACTATTAAATTATTAAAAAATATCTCCCCAAAAAATAGGATAGGACTGTTCTATTATGGGCCGAACATTTCATAAAATGCGAAATGCACGTGGCTTTTTTTTTGGTGTTGTCGTTTTTTGTTTTTTTTTGCTCGGTATTGAGTATCGCAATACTTTTTTATGGTGACGAAAGCGAATCAAAATTTTGGTATCAAAACAACCCTATGCCGGGGGGCCGAGCTAGCGCCAGACCGGCATGGACGTCTGCGCCTGAGCTCTGTGAGAAGGACGCCACTTCACAATAGCTTACTTGAGACCCCGGACTAAAAAATGGGAAAAATAGGTCAACAGAAGACCGGTGACTCGTCCCAGCACCAAAAGAACCTGGGTTCTGGCGGAGACATGGATCGCTTCGTTAAAAAAGCAGCCGCTATCTATGTGGCCAAAGAATCTAAGATGGCGCCGGCTCCCTGCAGAGAAACTCCGGAGCAAGACCTCGATGCTCAGGAAGACACGAGCGACACTGACGGTGCCAAAAGCCGCAAACATCTTCCGATTTCGAGGAAGTACCTTGACCTGGCCCTACAGAAAGCTATGCTACCCCTGGTAGGTGAGATTTCCTCCCTGAGGGAAGACATTAAGCACGTATGAGACAGAGTCGAAGCTTTAGAAGAAACGCAAGCAGCTATGTTAGACTTCCAAGCTGCATCATCTTCAAGCTTACTTACATGCCAGACTCACCTCAACGCGGTCTATAATGCCCTGGAAGACCAGGAAAACCGCGGTAGGAGGAATAACCTCAGGTTCAGAGGCGTCCCTGAAGCAGACTCCCCGCGCGAAGTACCGGACATTGTCAGAAGCATTTGCCTTGATCTACTAGGCCAGGACTGCCCGGACCCTCTTATAATTGAAAGGGCCCACCGTGCCCTTCGCCCAAAACCGGGCGTAAACGATCCCCCCAGGGACATCATATGCCGCTTCCTACGTTTTCAAGATAAAGAGGCCATTTTGAGCACGCAGGCCTGAAGGAGTTAAGTTCAACGGAGAGACTATCACAATTTATCAGGATCTGGCTCCTATTACCCTCCTGAAAAGAAAAGCTTTAAAGCCCCTGACGGAGTGGCTTAGAAGTCACAAAATTCTGTACAGATGGAACTTTCCGTTCGGACTGTCTTTCTCGATTAATGGCAGGAGAATCAACATCAGAGCACACTCTGACTTGGATGCAATCTATGATTTGCTGGACATTCCCCCCTTAGATATAGAAGATTGGGACCTGGTGCGAGATCTGGCGTTGTTACCTGAGATACCTAAACATGCCGCCTTTGAAACTAAGGGCACTCCGAAGTCGCGCCGACAAAAGAAAAGAAATCAATCACTTACACCAAGGCGCATCGCTTCGGAAGATCGCTGAACCTCTTCATACTACATGCGACTACTCCCTCTCATGATCTCCTGCAAGAGACCCTAGTAATAAGTAAAGCACATATGCTATACTCTGTGTTTTTGGTGCAAGCTTTTCTTAAACTAAGAGACGGTCTCACCCCTATCTTCAAGACTGTCCTGCAGGAGACACCATACCCTTATCCGCACTATTCATCCTAGCTGGTCGCAGTCGTTCCCCCCCCCCTTCCCCCCCTTTTTTGAACCATTCTGGGATGTTTACATTGGCTTGTCTAATATGAAACCTCTCCTAGGGTCCTGATCAAGTTTTCTCCGAGGGGAAGGGATCCATTGCTCTACTTCCCTCCTCTCTTACTCTTTTCCTCCTCCTTATCCTTATGCACCCCCCACCCTTCTATCTCCCCTAACCCCCCCCTCCTCCCTTACCCCCCCTATACCTTTCCTTTTTTTTTTTTTTTTTATTTATATTTTTATTGAAATTTTTCAATATAACAAAGGGTAACAGGGAGTACCAAGGTGAATGCTCGCAGGCAACATCAGAGTACAATCAGTATTCAGAGTGACATCAGATCAGTTAGACAGTACAGTATATCAACTGGATGGGTATACATGACCACAGTGAGGATTAAGACTATCCAGTTACAAATGGTAAGAGGGTTGCAAAAAATGCGAAGTCAGACAATCAAAGAGACAATAACCTCAGTTACCAGAATATTTTGTTCATTCTTATGCCGAGGACTGATAGTCAGAACATGGAGTGCATTGAGAGGATGCTAAGAAGGGTTGCTCGTGCCCACCAAAGATTAGACACCAGCAGTGCTCTGAGATTTGGGGGCTCTATAATCAGACCATTTGTTCCATTTTTTGAGGAACTTTATGTGTGTACGGGTCTCCCAAGCAGAGAGTTCCTCAAATCTGTGAATCTGGTCAATCTTTTGGATCCACTGATCCACAGGGGGAGTTGTCGATTGTAGCCAGAATTTAGGAAGTTGGAGACGGGCTGCTAGTATCATTTGTGTAAATACAAATGGCTGTTTGGGGGTCTCCTTTCCCTGGGAAAAGGAAAGAAGTGCAATTTGAGGGGAAGGCTGAATTGAGGAACCACAGACCTTGTTGGCAATTGAGAACACCTCGCACCACCATTTATGTATGAGCGGGCACGTCCACCAGATGTGGAAGAAAGATCCCTTTCCCCCCTGACACCTCCAGCAGGCATCCGACATGGACGCAGTGTATTTTGCTGTCCTATCCGGTGTGTTGTACCACCTAGTTAGAATTTTGTACCTGTTTTCTTGGATCCTGACACATCGGGAAACTTTGTGTGGGGATTCTAACAATTTAGGCAGGGACGTATAGGGAATTGTGATGTTTAAGTCTGATTCCCATTGCCTGACAAAGGATGGCTTAGCTATCATGGGAGGTAGGCGGAGCTTACCGTATACCCGTGAGATTATCTTTCTGGGTAGTGCTTGTGAGGAAATCAAAGCCTCCAGCCAAGTTAGAGGGCGGAATAGGTCGCCCACTGCGATGTGCTGCTTAAGGTATGCTCTGAGATATGCTATCGAGAGAAAATCTCTTGGATGAGGGTTTAGCAGGACGTTGGTATCCTCCAAGTCCATCCATAAACCATCAGGTAGGGCGAGGGATATTATTGGAGTTGAGGAAGAGGTCAATTCTTGGGAAGTTGAGCCTCTTAAGGAGGTGGGAGCTGTATTGATGATATCAGCTATGGACAGTAAAGGCGAAGGGAATGGGATCGCGCAATGTGTGGATGATAACCATTGCCATGCCTCCAAAGTGGCCCTAACAATCGGATAGTGTGACATGCGACCAGGGAAGACCGTTTTATGTCCCAAAATGAGTGCCCTAGGCGGACTATTCAATATGCCCAATTCCACCTGGACCACTGCGGAGGCAGGGGAGGGGCCCAACCAAGCAATCGCGCGCGAGAGAAGTATAGCCTTCCCGTACAGCTCTGGGTTTGGAAGGCCTATACCCCCTGCATGTCTAGGTTTGGTAAGAAGGGCAAACGAGAGCCTCGCTTTTTTTCCACTCCAAATAAACGATCTGAATTTTTTCATAAGCTCTTCATAGTAGCATTTAGGGACAGGGATGGGAAGAGCCTGCTGCAGGTAAGTCAGCCTAGGGAGGATTAAAGAGGAAAGAAGGTTTTTCCGGCCAAACCAAGAAAGCGTGGGGTTTGTACGGGCTAAATTATCAATTGATTCGATGAGCAGCTTTTTCAAGGGAGTATAGTTTAATGAAAAGAGGTCATTTATATCAGGGCTAATCCTAACCCCCAAAAACGTGATGTTAGGAGAGGACCAATTAAATGGGAAGTCGGCCATCAACCGACGTTTAACTGTCTGTGGAATCCCAGAGCAAAGGGCTAGTGTTTTGCTAGAATTAATTTTGAAATCTGATATATCACTGTATGCATTAAGGTGAGTTTGAATTCGCGGAAGGGATATTTTTGGGTTAGTCATCATCATAAGCACATCATCAGCAAAGGCGGCGACCTTTTGTTCCTTGCCCCCGACTCTTAAACCCACAACCTCTCCATCTAGTCTTATAGTTGCTAGCAGTGGCTCAAGAGCCAGTATAAATAAGAGGGGTGAAAGTGGGCAACCTTGGCGGGTCCCATTTCCAATAGTGAAGGGAGCGGACATGCTTCCGTTAACTAGGACTGAGGCAGTTGCACATTCGTACATCGAAAATGTTGCTTTGACGAAAGGATCAGGCAAACCAAAGCTTGACAAGACTTGCTTTAGATATGACCAGTTCACCCTATTGAATGCTTTCTCAGCATCCGTGCTGAGTAAAAGCAGAGGGGAGGATATCTGTTTAGCATGACAGAGTATTAATCACTCTGGCGGTATTATCTTTGCCTTCTCTGTTTCGCACAAAGCCCACCTGGTCCTCGTGGACAAGTTGAGGAAGCAGTAATGCCAATCTATTTGCTAGCATTTTGGCCAATAATTTGAGATCTACATTTAGGAGGGAAATGGGCCTATAGCTGGGGCATAATTTGGCGTCTTTCCCTTCTTTAGGGATTAGAGTGATTTGGGCTGCCGTCATATCTCTTGAGAGGGGGATACCCTTCAGGGACTGGTTACAGACTTTGAGGAGATGGGGGAGAAGCAGCTCTTGAAAAGTTTTATAATATGCCAGTGGGAGTCCATCAGGGCCCGGACTTTTCCCAGTCGGCATTTGGTGTATTGCTGTTTTGAGCTCGCTTAGTGAGAAGGGGGCTTCTAAGCTCAGTTTTTGGCTTACGGAGATGTTAGGTAGTTTGGCGGCTACTAGAAATGATGATGTGAGTGAGGCACGAACTTTGGGGTCTATTGTTGAGGGGAGGTTGTAAAGATCCCTATAAAAGGAGCGGAATTGGGCTGCAATTTGGTTGACCGAAAATATTGGGGTCCCATCGTCTGCAGAGAGCTGATGAACGTAATTAGCCGATCTTCGCCCCTTAACCCTGTTCATCACAAACTTGGTGGCCCTGTCGCCGTGTGCGAAGAATTTATGTTGGGCACTCATGTAGTATTTGGCCGCTCTAGATGCTAGCAAGGTTTTAAGTTTGGCCCTATATTCTGATAACTCTTGGAATTTGGTACTCGAAGGGGAATTTTTGTGCTGAGATTCAAGTCGCCGAATATTCCCTAGTGTGTCGTCAATCTCTCTTTCCCTCCTTTTTTTGTGATATGTGCCTATGTTAATGAAATGTCCCCTGATCACAGGTTTGTGAGCATCCCACACGATATTAACTGATAGTTCAGAGCTTTCATTTAGGGAGAAATATTCAGCCAAATGTTTGGAGATTTGTTCAACTGAATCCTTGTAGCCCAATAGGGACTCGTTTAATCGCCAGTTAAAACACTTAGGCGTTTCGTTAGGGGCCACAACCTTAACATAAACTGGGGAATGATCTGACACATGTATTGAGCCAATACACGGCTCCCTGCACAGGTGGATGTGCTCTTTAGAAATGAACAGATAATCCAATCTGTGGTAGGTGCCATGCGTTGGGGAATAGAAAGTGAAATCCATGGCATCTGGGTTGTGAGATCGCCACACATCCACCAAGTGTAGATCCCAGAAGACATTGCGAATATGTTTGAGAGATTTCTCAGAGTGAACTGATTTGTGCGCGGAGATGTCCAGCCGCGGAAACAGTGCCACGTTTAGATCACCTCCGGCTATCACCACCCCCTCTTGAAAGGATTCTATTACAGGGAAGATGTCGGAGAACCAGCGGGAGTGGCCAGAATTTGGGGCGTAAATGTTGATAAAAGTATATATTTGTGGCCCTATAGTACCTTTAAGCAAAATAAACCTACCCTCTGGGTCTAATGTTTGGCTAATAAATTTAAAGGGGATTCTCCTTTGAAACCCAATGCTAACTCCACAAGAAGCAGAGGAGCTGCCTCCACAGTGATACCAATTGGAATAGTGGGAGAACCGCATGTCAGGATAGTGGTTGAAGCGGAAATGCGTCTCTTGTAGAAACAACACTCCAGCCCCCGCCTTCCTCAGAATGGCAAAGACTTGACTCCGTTTTGAGGGGGAGTGGAAACCTTTGACATTATAGGAAGCAACCGATAAATCAGCCATTTGTTGTGGTGTGTGTTGATTTACCTTGCGGCTGATGCTGCTTTAACTGGGAGATAATGTCAGGTTTGTGGTGATCAGTTGTTCTGTACATCAAAGAAGTTGAGTAAGGGAGGCATTCACTCCATAACGGTGAAGTAAGCGGACACCTTGGATTAAAAGAGGGAGAAGAGAAAGGAAAAGGGAAGGGAAAAAAGGGGAACATAACATAAACGTTTAAACAGACTGTAAGTAAAAGAACATACAGCATAGGATGCACTATCATCCTAATCAAGGGGGTTATTTGGTCAGTAGACCGTCAATGAGAACGTATAACGCCTAGAGCAAGGTTATGCTAAGGCGAAAATGGAAATACTCAATAGGCAATAAGGCAGGCTATATATGCGGGAACAAAATTAGCAAAGGAAATCTCGGGATCTAGTATAACATTATAATGTGTCCTTCAGCTATTGTCGTAGCCTAAACCTATAAACAGACAGGCATGTAGGACCATCTATTGATCCTGAGAGAGACTTCTTGGGGGGAGTTGGAGACTTCTTTTCTTGGAGCGAGAGGACTTCGGAGTACGCGGCGCCTCAAAGGGAGTCACTTTGGGTATATCCGGCAATGTGCATAGATCTTGAAAAAGTTCCCAATTTTCTATCGGCAGAGGAGGTATTTTCATAAGATCATAGGCGACTGTGAGATCAGTAAAGGAGGCAATATTAACTCTTTTGCCCTCATAGGCAAAAGATAGGCCAAAAGGGTAGGACCACCTATACAGAACTTTTTTTGACCGAAGCCAATCTGTTAAAGGCTTGAGGGACCTGCGTTTCCTCAATGTTGAAGGGGCTAAGTCCTGATATATGTCAATCTTGGACTCCTCAAACAGGAGGTCAGGGTGATTGCGTGCAGCATCCAATATAGCCGTTTTAACTTGGAAGTTGAGGAACTTACAGATTATGTCCCTAGGTGGGTCAGCTGGTTTGGGCTTGGGCCTCAGGGCTCTATGGGCTCGTTCTATGATCACTTCTTGTGGAAAGTTAGGGCCCAGCAGTAACCTGCAAATTGCAAGTATGGAAGCTGCGATGTCAGTTGTGGGAATGACTCGGGGACACCCCTGAATCTCAGGTTTTTTCGGCGCCCCCGATTTTCTTGATCTTCTAATGAATTATGGAGGTCATTCAGGTATACTGCGCACCGACGGAGGGAGTCCGATACCGCAGTCTGGTGGTTTAAGATCTCTGCCTCATGCAGCTCCAGGCTTTCCACCCGGTCTCCTATCTGCCTCACCTCGTGTCTGCACGCCGACAGCTCTGCGAGGATTGGTTCCATTACTCTGTTCAGAGCAGTGTCCAGGTATTTCCTCGTGATCGGGAGTTCTGCTCTGGGTTGCGGGTCCTCTGCATCGCTGTCTTCATCCGCTTGTGCTGGCGCGCGCTTCGGAGCCTTTGCCTGTGGTGACGGCGCCATCTTAGGTTCTCTTGCAGCCACAGTTGAGGCGGCTTTTTTCAGAAACTTCTCCATGTCTCCGCTTGCAATTTGATTTTTGGAAGGAGCAGGAGTGTCTCCATGTCTGGCGTTACCGATTTTTACCATTTTCGCCACTGTTAGCTTGTGTTGGCTGGCGTTAGGGACGATTCTCTTTACAGAGCCGAGAGCTATGCGTCCATTCTCATCCGGCGCAAGCTCCGCCCCCCCCTATACCTTTCCTCATGTTTTCCGTACGTCTCCCCTCCTTTCTCCATATAGTCCCATTTTTTATGTCCATGGCCCTCATTTGGATAACTTTTACTTGTTACAAGTAGATTACGGCCTAATCACCTTTACTTCTTGTGAAGTGGCTGTCATTTATTGGTGTTAAACCATTCTCCCCCTCCGATCTTATATTGGCATTAACATGCCGCATTCTCACCCCTGTTCTCAAGTTTCCCCTGTCAATTATGTTTTTCTTATGTTTTGTTTTTCTTGGTTCATCAACAGAATCTCCATTATTCATCTGAGGCGGAAGCTCTTCTCCAGAATCCGGCGATCTGCAAGAGATAAGTACCACTCTAAAATCTCCTTACAAGTCTATGTCATGAAGGTGTGGAATCAGCTTTGCAGGACCTTTACATGTTCTTACGATGGCCATTAAATTAGCCTCATTTAATGTAAGGGACTGTAACTCTCCCTCAAAGAGGAGCCACATCTTTGGGATCCTGAAAAGGGATAAAGTGAACATTGCATTTCTCCAGGAGACGCATTTTAGACTAGACCACCTTCCCAACCTCTCCTTCTCTATATTCCCCAACTGGTTTCATAGCGGCTCCCCTTCATCCAATTCTAGAGGTGTTAGTATTGGGTTCCACAAAAAAGTCCCTTTCATACTGGGAGATCAAATCTGTGATCCGGAAGGTAGATTTCTCATGATAAAAGGCACAATAGGTCCGAATCTATTCACTTTCATGAATGTATATGCCCCTAACACCAATCAAATTCATTGGTTGACCGCGGTGTTGAAGAAATTAGAGTCATTCAGGGAGGGAATTACCTTTCTGGGAGGTGACTTAAACTTAGTTCTTAATCCTTTCCTAGACTGTTCGTCACACAAGTCAGCCCAATCCCAAAAAGCCCTTAGATCTATTTTAAACAGTTTGGCCAGGTCACATTTGGTTGATGTTTGGCGCACCTTCCACCCGGAGGTAAGGGATTATACTTTCTTTTCCCAGGTCCACGGATCATATCAGCGCCTAGATCACATCTTTGTTTCTAAGGAGCATCTCCAGCACTGTTCTGAAGCGGATATTGGGTCCATCACCATCTCGGACCATGCCCCTATATTTTTAGCTTTTGAAATTCTACCTAAACGCCACCCTATTAGTAACTGGCGCCTCAATGAAAGACTCCTGGGCCTCAATGACACCAAAATGCGCTTAAAATCCCTCTTGGTAAGCTACTTTGACGCAAACTGCACTCCAGATGTTACTGCACACACAATCTGGGATGCCCATAAGGCTTTCATTCGAGGTCAATGTATTAGTATAGGGTCCCATATAAAAAAAGTGAGGTTGAAACAAATAGATGATTTACATGATAAAATAAGATCTCTGGAAAGCGCCCACAAGAAATCCCTACTACAATCACATTTAGCTGAGCTTAACGCCTGCCGAGCCTCACTTAAAAACCTCTTAAACGAATCATCTGCGAGGTATTTTTTACATTCACAACAAAAAAAATTCGCGCATGGTAATAAGGCATCTAGGTTCATGATGCAAAGACTTAAACGGAGGAAACTCGCCAACCATGTTCATAAATTGAAAACCTCAGATGGCTCCCTGACCTTTAATTCGGACCATATAGCCTCCCTCTTTAGAGACTTTTATAATTCCCTTTATAACCTACACCCCTCGGGTCAGTCCGAGAAGGGGACAGAGACAGACCCTGCACATTAAATTTTTCTAAAAGGCTTAAATCTCCCGCAATTAACGGACTTGGATAGGCTCCAGCTTTCTGCCCCTTTTACTCCGGAAGAAGTACTAGGGGTCATCAAAGACTCCCCCAAAGGAAAATGCCCAGGTCCAGATGGACTACCAATCCCTTATTACAGCACTTTTCATGACATACTGATCCCCCACCTACTGCCTATTTTTAATGCATCTCTGCAGGGTGTTCCGTTGACTGGAGACATGACCAGAGCCAACATCACAGTAATCCCAAAAGAAGGTAAGGACCACACTCTTTGCTCCAGTTTTAGGCCCATCTCCCTACTCAACATAGACCTTAAGCTTTTAGCAAAATTGCTAGCTAATAGGTTAGCTAAAATCCTTCCGACTCTGATCCATAGAGACCAGGTTAGTTTCATTAAAAACAGAGAAGGTAAGGACAACACAGCCAGGGTTCTTAATATCCTCCACTTTGTTAAGAAACGAGCTCTACCTCTGGTCCTTCTCAGCACAGATGCTGAGAAGGCCTTTGATAGGGTTAGTTGGGCCTTCATGTTTTCGGTTTTAAACTCTGCCAACTTTCCTCCCCAATTCGTCCATGCAGTCCATGCTATGTATCTGAATGCATCAGCCTCCATAATAGTTAATGACACCCTTTCAGCCCCCTTCCGCATAAGTAATGGCAGGCGACAGGGATGTCCCCTATCTCCTCTCCTATTTGTACTGACCTTAGAACCCCTACTGCAACTTATTAGATTAGACAAGGACATACACGGTATAACCCTTGGTGACCAGCATCACAAAATTGCTGCATTTGCGGATGATATGTTAATAATGATCCGAAACCCATCCTCGGCCCTTCCTAAGATCTATAAACATATAGAAAATTTTGGTTCCTTTTCCAACCTTAAAATTAACCATAATAAGTCACTCATAATTTCTACAGGCATTTCTAATTCTCTAAAGAAGCAATTAATCCAAAATTCACCCTTTAACTGGTCCTCCCCCCATTTAACATTTTTAGGTGTCAAACTTGGCACAGATCCCAGTCAATTCTTCAACTTGAATTATCTTCCCCTTCTACAGAAAATTAAAACTGATCTGGCAACATTAGACATCCCTATCCTTTCATGGTTCGGGAGGAAGAACATTCTAATGTCTTTGGTCATACCTAAATTGACATATCTTCAACAAACACTCCCAATACCCATACCCGCTACCTATTATACCTCCCTTCGCTCTCTGTTCAGATCCTTTATTTGGTCAGGGAAGAAAGCGAGGATTGCATATAGAGCCTTAACGCACTCTAAAGAGAAAGGGGGAATTTAATTGCCAGATCCGGAAATATATGGCAGAGCGGTTCTTTTGGCAAGAGTGGTGGATTGGCTGAGATGCCCTCCACATAAATCTTGGGTCGCAATGGAGCAATCCCTATTGGGGTCACCTTTCTCAGGTTTTCTATTGGGTAATTTATCCTGTATCCCTCCAGGACTTAACATTTCGCCGGCCATGAAAGCAACCTTTCAAGCTTGGAACACCCTGCAGAGATCTTATAATGGTATACCTCTTCCATCTCCAACCCTGTCTGTTAAAGATATTTTTGACCTGGCCCCCCAAGCACTGAGAGACAGTATTCCAGCTAAGATTAGAATGTCAGGAGTAAGGATCATTGAACTTTATCAAGAAGGCTCTCTTATCTCCGCTGACGATATGCACAATCTACTAGAGGTACCCTCTTCGAGATTTAATTTAATATACTTTCTCAGAGCTTACATGGCCCAACATGGTAGGTTAAGCAATCTTCTCAGACCTCTTACGTGGTTTGAGAGTGTTATTTCTCAAGCCCAGACCCCACGTAAAATCATCTCTCAACTGTATAAGAAATTAAGAGACCCTCCCTCCTCCCTAGTACCTGCTTTTATTCGTTTGTGGGAAAAAGATCTAAACAAAACCTTTCAAGGGAACGAAATCCACGAGATTTATGTCTCCCCGCATAAAGCGTCCGGATGCGTGAGGACTCAAGAGAACAATTACAAAATAATCTCAAGGTGGTACAAAACCCCTGATAAAACTTGCCTGTATTCTGCTTCGGCTTCGGATACATGCTGGAGGTGCTCCGAGGACAGAGGCTCATACATACATATATGGTGGAGGTGTCCTAAAATTCTAACCTGGTGGGAAAAAAATTTCAGACAAGGTAATCAGATTTGTGGATCCAACTACCTTGCCTCTCCTGAAATAGCTCTTCTGAACCTATTTCCTTCATCCCCCTCTAATCGCAATTTTAAACTGTTTAAATACCTGTTAAGTGCTGCCAAACTCTTGGTCCCAACTATGTGGCTTTCTCCTGAGGTCCCAACCATGGAGCAATGGTTCCTTAAGATCGATCAGATATATCGTCTTGAGGAGATTTCCTCCTGGGAAGAAAGATCTCACCATAAATTCGACAAGACATGGAAGGAGTGGAAATCCTTTAGAGGATACACGGCCCAAGACTCATGAGGGCTTACTCCCTCTGACGAGAGATAAAGCCTTTGAGAAGTTTTGTCAACTTCAGCCATTCACATTATACATAGCAGTTTCGCGACTACTGGAGATTGCTTGCCTAACCCGCCTCAGGTGATATATTTGTCTTAAGGATGATATATTTGTCTTAAGGAAGATGTACCCACATATCAGTGGATTCTGTCCTAATTCAACACACTAACATGTGGCCAGATGTTCTCCCCTATCCCCTTTATTGAAGTAATGTCTATTGCAATATTGCCCATTGAAGAACTGATTGTAATTTGATAGAGACTTATTGGCGTCTCTAAACTTTATTTTTGTATCTGCGATATTACTCAATAAAAGAGTTAAAATTTAAAAAAAAAACAAAAAAAAACAACCCTATGCCGATCTGATCGGAGTAGCCACGATACCAAAATTTTGATTCGGTTTCGATTTGGCAACTAAAAATTTGATTTGGCTCCTAAATTTTTCAGTTCAGGAGTAGGGATGAGCGAACTCGAACTGTATAGTTCGGGTTCGTACCGAATTTTGGGGTGTCCGTGACACGGACCCGAACCCGGACATTTTCGTAAAAGTCCGGGTTCGGGTTCGGTGTTCGTCGCTTTCTTCGCGCTTTTGTGACGCTTTCTTGGCGCTTTTTGAAAGGCTGCAAAGCAGCCAATCAACAAGCGTCATACAACTTGCCCCAAGAGGCCATCACAGCCATGCCTACTATTGGCATGGCTGTGATTGGCCAGAGCACCATGTGACCCAGCCTCTATTTAAGCTGGAGTCACATAGCGCCGCCCGTCACTCTGCTCTGATTAGCGTAGGGAGAGGTTGCGGCTGCGACAGTAGGGCGAGATTAGGCAGATTAACTCCTCCAAAGGACTTGATTAACTGATCGATCTGCAGCTGTGGATCATTGAGCTGCTGATCCTCAATTGCTCACTGTTTTTAGGCTGCCCAGACCGTTTGTCAGTCACATTTTTCTGGGGTGATCGGCGGCCATTTTGTGTCTTGTGGTGCGCCAGCACAAGCTGCGACCAAGTGCATTTAACCCTCAATGGTGTGGTTGTTTTTTGGCTAAAGCCTACATCAGGGTGAAGCTGTCACACCAAGTGCATTTAACCAGCAATAGTCTGTTCATTTTTTGGCCATATACTAAATCAGGGGCAAGCTGCGCCTGTCACCAAGTGCATTTAACCCTCAATGGTGTGGTTGTTTTTTGGCTAAAGCCTACATCAGGGTGAAGCTGTCACACCAAGTGCATTTAACCAGCAATAGTCTGTTTATTTTTTGGCCATATCCCAGTCTAATTCTGTCACTAAATCCATACCGGTCACCCAGCGCCTAAATACTAGGCCTCAAATTTATATCCCGCTAAATCTGTCCTTAGTGCTGTAGCTGGGCGAGTTATTTAGTGTCCGTTCAAGCACATTTCTTGTTCTGGGTTGAAATACAATTCCCAATTTAGCAATTTCATAATTTAGTGGTTTCTGCTATATCAGAGCTATTTGAAATCTATCCCTAAAAGGGTATATAATATTCAAGGTGCACATTGGGTCATTCAGAATAACTTCACACACACCCGCTACTGTGTATTTCCAAGTCTAATTCTGGCACTAAACCCATACCTGTCACCCAGCGCCTAAATACTAGGCCTCAAATTTATATCCCGCTAAATCTGTCCTTAGTGCTGTAGCTGGGCGAGTTATTTAGTGTCCGTTCAAGCACATTTCTTGTTCTGGGTTGAAATACAATTCCCAATTTAGCAATTTCATAATTTAGTGGTTTCTGCTATATCAGAGCTATTTGAAATCTATCCCTAAAAGGGTATATAATATTCAAGGTGCACATTGGGTCATTCAGAATAACTTCACACACACCCGCTACTGTGTATTTCCAAGTCTAATTCTGGCACTAAACCCATACCTGTCACCCAGCGCCTAAATACTAGGCCTCAAATTTATATCCCGCTAAATCTGTCCCTAGTGCTGTAGCTGGGCGAGTTATTTAGTGTCCGTTCAAGCACATTTCTTGTTCTGGGTTGAAATACAATTCCCAATTTAGCAATTTCATAATTTAGTGGTTTCTGCTATATCAGAGCTATTTGAAATCTATCCCTAAAAGGGTATATAATATTCAAGGTGCACATTGGGTCATTCAGAATAACTTCACACACACCCGCTACTGTGTATTTCCAAGTCTAATTCTGGCACTAAACCCATACCTGTCACCCAGCGCCTAAATACTAGGCCTCAAATTTATATCCCGCTAAATCTGTCCTTAGTGCTGTAGCTGGGCGAGTTATTTAGTGTCCGTTCAAGCACATTTCTTGTTCTGGGTTGAAATACAATTCCCAATTTAGCAATTTCATAATTTAGTGGTTTCTGCTATATCAGAGCTATTTGAAATCTATCCCTAAAAGGGTATATAATATTCAAGGTGCACATTGGGTCATTCAGAATAACTTCACACACACCCGCTACTGTGTATTTCCAAGTCTAATTCTGGCACTAAACCCATACCTGTCACCCAGCGCCTAAATACTAGGCCTCAAATTTATATCCCGCTAAATCTGTCCTTAGTGCTGTAGCTGGGCGAGTTATTTAGTGTCCGTTCAAGCACATTTCTTGTTCTGGGTTGAAATACAATTCCCAATTTAGCAATTTCATAATTTAGTGGTTTCTGCTATATCAGAGCTATTTGAAATCTATCCCTAAAAGGGTATATAATATTCAAGGTGCACATTGGGTCATTCAGAATAACTTCACACACACCCGCTACTGTGTATTTCCAAGTCTAATTCTGGCACTAAACCCATACCTGTCACCCAGCGCCTAAATACTAGGCCTCAAATTTATATCCCGCTAAATCTGTCCTTAGTGCTGTAGCTGGGCGAGTTATTTAGTGTCCGTTCAAGCACATTTCTTGTTCTGGGTTGAAATACAATTCCCAATTTAGCAATTTCATAATTTAGTGGTTTCTGCTATATCAGAGCTATTTGAAATCTATCCCTAAAAGGGTATATAATATTCAAGGTGCACATTGGGTCATTCAGAATAACTTCACACACACCCGCTACTGTGTATTTCCAAGTCTAATTCTGGCACTAAACCCATACCTGTCACCCAGCGCCTAAATACTAGGCCTCAAATTTATATCCCGCTAAATCTCTCGTTACCGCTGTCCTGTTGTGGCTGGGAAAGTTATTTAGTGTCCGTCAAAGCACATTTTTTGTTCTGGGTTGAAATACAATTCCCAATTTAGCAATTTCATAATTTAGTCGTTTCTGCTATATCAGAGCTATTTGAAATCTATCCCTAAAAGGGTAGATCATATTGAAGGTGCACATAGGGTCATTCAGAATAACTTCACACACACGCTTCTGTGCATTTCCAAGTCTAATTCTGTCACTAAATCCATACCGGTCACCCAGCGCCTAAATACTAGGCCTCAAATTTATATCCCGCTGAATTTGAATACAATACATTGGGCCAAATAATATATTTGTTGTTGTGGTGAACCATAACAATGAGAAAAACATCTAGTAAGGGACGCGGACGTGGACATGGTCGTGGTGGTGTTAGTGGACCCTCTGGTGCTGGGAGAGGACGTGGCCGTTCTGCCACATCCACACGTCCTAGTGTACCAACTACCTCAGGTCCCAGTAGCCGCCAGAATTTACAGCGATATATGGTGGGGCCCAATGCCGTTCTAAGGATGGTAAGGCCTGAGCAGGTACAGGCATTAGTCAATTGGGTGGCCGACAGTGGATCCAGCACGTTCACATTATCTCCCACCCAGTCTTCTGCAGAAAGCGCACAGATGGCGCCTGAAAACCAACCCCATCAGTCTGTCACATCACCCCCATGCATACCAGGGAAACTGTCTCAGCCTCAAGTTATGCAGCAGTCTCTTATGCTGTTTGAAGACTCCGCTGGCAGGGTTTCCCAAGGGCATCCACCTAGCCCTTCCCCAGCGGTGAAAGACATAGAATGCACTGACGCACAACCACTTATGTTTCCTGATGATGAGGACATGGGAATACCACCTCAGCATGTCTCTGATGATGACGAAACACAGGTGCCAACTGCTGCGTCTTTCTGCAGTGTGCAGACTGAACAGGAGGTCAGGGATCAAGACTGGGTGGAAGACGATGCAGGGGACGATGAGGTCCTAGACCCCACATGGAATGAAGGTCGTGCCACTGACTTTCACAGTTCGGAGGAAGAGGCAGTGGTGAGACCGAGCCAACAGCGTAGCAAAAGAGGGAGCAGTGGGCAAAAGCAGAACACCCGCCGCCAAGAGACTCCGCCTGCTACTGACCGCCGCCATCTGGGACCGAGCACCCCAAAGGCAGCTTCAAGGAGTTCCCTGGCATGGCACTTCTTCAAACAATGTGCTGACGACAAGACCCGAGTGGTTTGCACGCTGTGCCATCAGAGCCTGAAGCGAGGCATTAACGTTCTGAACCTGAGCACAACCTGCATGACCAGGCACCTGCATGCAAAGCATGAACTGCAGTGGAGTAAACACCTTAAAACCAAGGAAGTCACTCAGGCTCCCCCTGCTACCTCTTCTGCTGCTGCCGCCTCGGCCTATTCTGCTGCTGCCGCCTCGGCCTCTTCCTCCGCCTCTGGAGGAACGTTGGCACCTGCCGCCCAGCAAACAGGGGATGTACCACCAACACCACCACCACCACCTCCGTCACCAAGCGTCTCAACCATGTCACACGCCAGCGTTCAGCTCTCCATCTCACAAACATTTGATAGAAAGCGTAAATTCCCACCTAGCCACCCTCGATCCCTGGCCCTGAATGCCAGCATTTCTAAACTACTGGCCTATGAAATGCTGTCATTCAGGCTGGTGGACACAGACAGCTTCAAACAGCTCATGTCGCTTGCTGTCCCACAGTATGTTGTTCCCAGCCGGCACTACTTCTCCAAGAGAGCCGTGCCTTCCCTGCACAACCAAGTATCCGATAAAATCAAGTGTGCACTGCGCAACGCCATCTGTGGCAAGGTCCACCTAACCACAGATACGTGGACCAGTAAGCACGGCCAGGGACGCTATATCTCCCTAACTGCACACTGGGTAAATGTAGTGGCAGCTGGGCCCCAGGCGGAGAGCTGTTTGGCGCACGTCCTTCCGCCGCCAAGGATCGCAGGGCAACATTCTTTGCCTCCTGTTGCCACCTCCTCCTTCTCGGCTTCCTCCTCCTCTTCTTCCACCTGCTCATCCAGTCAGCCACTCACCTTCACCACCAACTTCAGCACAGCCCGGGGTAAACGTCAGCAGGCCATTCTGAAACTCATATGTTTGGGGGACAGGCCCCACACCGCACAGGAGTTGTGGCGGGGTATAGAACAACAGACCGACGAGTGGTTGCTGCCGGTGAGCCTCAAGCCCGGCCTGGTGGTGTGTGATAATGGGCGAAATCTCGTTGCAGCTCTGGGACTAGCCAATTTGACGCACATCCCTTGCTTGGCGCATGTGCTGAATTTGGTGGTGCAGAAGTTCATTCACAACTACCCCGACATGTCAGAGCTGCTGCATAAAGTGCGGGCCGTCTGTTCGCGCTTCCGGCGTTCACATCCTGCTGCTGCTCGCCTGTCTGCGCTACAGCGTAACTTCGGCCTTCCCGCTCACCGCCTCATATGCGACGTGCCCACCAGGTGGAACTCCACCTTGCACATGCTGGACAGACTGTGCGAGCAGCAGCAGGCCATAGTGGAGTTTCAGCTGCAGCACGCACGGGTCAGTCGCACTACAGAACAGCACCACTTCACCACCAATGACTGGGCCTCCATGCGAGACCTGTGTGCCCTGTTGCGCTGTTTCGAGTACTCCACCAACATGGCCAGTGGCGATGACACCGTTATCAGCGTTACAATACCACTTCTATGTCTCCTTGAGAAAACACTTAGGGCGATGATGGAAGAGGAGGTGGCCCAGGAGGAGGAGGAGGAGGAGGAAGAGGGGTCATTTTTAGCACTTTCAGGCCAGTCTCTTCGAAGTGACTCAGAGGGAGGTTTTTGGCAACAGCAGAGGCCAGGTACAAATGTGGCCAGCCAGGGCCCACTACTGGAGGACGAGGAGGACGAGGATGAGGAGGAGGTGGAGGAGGATGAGGATGAAGCATGGTCACAGCGGGGTGGCACCCAACGCAGCTCGGGTCCATCACTGGTGCGTGGCTGGGGGGAAAGGCAGGACGATGACGATACGCCTCCCACAGAGGACAGCTTGTCCTTACCCCTGGGCAGCCTGGCACACATGAGCGACTACATGCTGCAGTGCCTGCGCAACGACAGCAGAGTTGCCCACATTTTAACCTGTGCGGACTACTGGGTTGCCACCCTGCTGGATCCACGCTACAAAGACAATGTGCCCACCTTACTTCCTGCACTGGAGCGTGATAGGAAGATGTGCGAGTACAAGCGCACGTTGGTAGACGCGCTACTGAGAGCATTCCCAAATGTCACAGGGGAACAAGTGGAAGCCCAAGGCCAAGGCAGAGGAGGAGCAAGAGGTCGCCAAGGCAGCTGTGTCACGGCCAGCTCCTCTGAGGGCAGGGTTAGCATGGCAGAGATGTGGAAAACTTTTGTCAACACGCCACAGCTAACTGCACCACCACCTGATACGCAACGTGTTAGCAGGAGGCAACATTTCACTAACATGGTGGAACAGTACGTGTGCACACCCCTCCACGTACTGACTCATGGTTCGGCCCCATTCAACTTCTGGGTCTCTAAATTGTCCACGTGGCCAGAGCTAGCCTTTTATGCCTTGGAGGTGCTGGCCTGCCCGGCAGCCAGCGTTTTGTCTGAACGTGTATTCAGCACGGCAGGGGGCGTCATTACAGACAAACGCAGCCGCCTGTCTACAGCCAATGTGGACAAGCTGACGTTCATAAAAATGAACCAGGCATGGATCCCACAGGACCTGTCCGTCCCTTGTCCAGATTAGACATTAACTACCTCCCCATAACCATATATTATTGGACTCCAGGGCACTTCCTCATTCAATCCTATTTTTATTTTCATTTTACCATTATATTGCGAGGCTACCCAAAGTTGAATGAACCTCTCCTCTGCCTGTGTGCTAGGCCTAAATATATCCAATGGACTGTTGCAGTGGTGGGTGACGTGAAGCCTCATTCTCTGCTATGACATGCAGACTAATTCTCTGCTGACATGAAGACAGATTCTCTGTTACGGGACCTCCCTCCTCTGCCTGGGTGCTGGGCCTAAATATATGCCAATGGACTGTTGCAGTGGTGGGTGACGTGAAGCCTGATTCTCTGCTATGACATGCAGACTAATTCTCTGCTGACATGAAGACAGATTCTCTGTTACGGGACCTCTCTCCTCTGCCTGTGTGTGTGCTGGGCCTAAATATATGCCAATGGACTGTTGCAGTGGTGGCTGACGTGAAGCCTCATTCTCTGCTATGACATGCAGACTAATTCTCTGCTGACATGAAGCCAGATTGTCTGTTACGGGACCTCTCTCCTCTGCCTGTGTGTGTGCTGGGCCTAAATATATGCCAATGGACTGTTGCAGTGGTGGCTGACGTGAAGCCTCATTCTCTGCTATGACATGCAGACTAATTCTCTGCTGACATGAAGACAGATTCTCTGTTACGGGACCTCCCTCCTCTGCCTGGGTGCTGGGCCTAAATATATGCCAATGGACTGTTGCAGTGGTGGCTGACGTGAAGCCTCATTCTCTGCTATGACATGCAGACTAATTCTCTGCTGACATGAAGACAGATTCTCTGTTACGGGACCTCCCTCCTCTGCCTGGGTGCTGGGCCTAAATATATGCCAATGGACTGTTGCAGTGGTGGGTGACGTGAAGCCTCATTCTCTGCTATGACATGCAGACTAATTCTCTGCTGACATGAAGACAGATTCTCTGTTACGGGACCTCCCTCCTCTGCCTGGGTGCTGGGCCTAAATATATGCCAATGGACTGTTGCAGTGGTGGCTGACGTGAAGCCTCATTCTCTGCTATGACATGCAGACTAATTCTCTGCTGACATGAAGCCAGATTGTCTGTTACGGGACCTCTCTCCTCTGCCTGGGTGCTGGGCCTAAATTTATGACAATGGACTGTTGCAGTGGTGGCTGACGTGAAGCCTGATTCTCTGCTATGACATGCAGACTGATTCTCTGCTGACATGAAGCCAGATCCTCTGTTACGGGACCTCTCTCCTCTGCCTGTGTGTGCTGGGCCTAAATATATGCCAATGGACTGTTGCAGTGGTGGCTGACGTGAAGCCTCATTCTCTGCTATGACATGCAGACTGATTCTCTGCTGACATGAAGCCAGATTCTCTGTTACGGGACCTCTCTCCTCTGCCTGTGTGTGTGCTGGGCCTAAATATATGCCAATGGACTGTTGCAGTGGTGGCTGACGTGAAGCCTCATTCTCTGCTATGACATGCAGACTAATTCTCTGCTATGACATGCAGACTAATTCTCTGCTGACATGAAGACAGATTCTCTGTTACGGGACCTCCCTCCTCTGCCTGGGTGCTGGGCCTAAATATATGCCAATGGACTGTTGCAGTGGTGGCTGACGTGAAGCCTCATTCTCTGCTATGACATGCAGACTAATTCTCTGCTGACATGAAGACAGATTCTCTGTTACGGGACCTCTCTCCTCTGCCTGGGTGCCGGGGCCTAAATATCTGAGAATGGACTGTTCCAGTGGTGGGTGACGGGAAGCCAGATTCTCTGCTATGGAACCTCTCTCCAATTGATTTTGGTTAATTTTTATTTATTTAATTTTTATTTTAATTCATTTCCCTATCCACATTTGTTTGCAGGGGATTTACCTACATGTTGCTGCCTTTTGCAGCCCTCTAGCTCTTTCCTGGGCTGTTTTACAGCCTTTTTAGTGCCGAAAAGTTCGGGTCCCCATTGACTTCAATGGGGTTCGGGTTCGGGACGAAGTTCGGATCGGGTTCGGATCCCGAACCCGAACATTTCCGGGATGTTCGGCCGAACTTCTCGAACCCGAACATCCAGGTGTTCGCTCAACTCTATTCAGGAGCCAATGGCTACCAGGTATTTTTTTTAGTCTGGAGCACTGTGACAGTGACCCAATCTGAGTATGTACCGTTAATAACCACCCCCTGTTTTCTATAATTGAGCCAGTTACTTACCCACATACAGATGTTTTCTCCCAGTCCGAGCATTCTCATTTTATATACTAACCTTTTATGTGGTACAGTGTCAAATGCTTTGGAGAAGTCCAGATACACGACATCCATTGATTCGCCGCTGTCAAGTC